>NW_027466235.1:90000-177850 GCF_046127955.1 Nelusetta ayraudi
GTATATATATATATATATATGTGTGTATATATATATATGTATATATATATACACACATATATATATATATATATATATATATGTGTGTATATATATGTATATGTATGACAGCAGAAACGCGACACCACGGCACTGCCCCTCACCTCCAGCAGGCGGCGGTGCAGGGAGCAGGTGCGGCCCTTGAGCGCCTCCTGGGGGTCCATGAGGGGGTGTTTGGCGTAGAAGGGCGTGGTCCGGTGAGGCAGGGCGTGCTCGGAGCAGTAGGAGGCGGTGCAGGTCAGACAGGAAGTGGTGGCGGGCTGCTTCACACCTGTGCACACGTCACACCACACCACATCCCCTGCTGCCGCTGCAGTGAAGGGGTTGCTGCTGCTGCTGCTGCTGCTGCCGAGCAGCTCCACGCTGCCCCTGGGGGGCGGAGCCGGCAGCCCTGCGGCGCTGTAGCTGGCCTCCTTGTACTTGTCAGCGATGAGGGCGAAGACCTTGTTGACACTGAGCTGAGGACGCTCAGAGAACTGGCGCTTACACAGAGGACAAGTGCAGAGGGCGCTAGAGGCCCAGTAGCCACCAATACAAGCCTGCACAGGGAGGAGGAGGAGAAGAATACATACATATTCGTATACATATATACACATATATATATATATATATGTAAACATACATATGTGTGTATATATACATACAAATATCTCCTAGGTTGTTTTTATCTGGAGAGGTACATTTAAAAATTGCCATCTTGGCTTCACCCACGAAGAAGAAGAAGAAGAAGAAGAAGAAGAAGAAGAAGGTCTTGAGCCTGTGGTGGCCCCTCCCCCTCCTCCTCTCTTCCCCTCCCTCGGTCCAAGGCTGTGTCTCAATCCAGGGTCTGCATCCTTGGAAGGAAGCATCCTCCCAGGGCCCGGCCCAGAGGTTTTCATAGCATCAAGCTAACCATTGGTTCGCCAATGTGAAATTTCCATACTTCAATGTATACATGGTGTCTTTGCCAGTAGATGGCGCTAATTTCAGCTGACTTCCCAGGATGCTTTGTAGCAGCATGCAAAGCATCCTGGGATCCAGCAGGAGGTGAAGGATAGTTAGCGGTGTAGCCTTGGTGCTAACAGTAGGGAGCATCTGGAGCCTCCTTCTGACTATTGGGAATTGGGAGGAGCCTGGCCTTCAAATGCAGCCTTGGAAGAATGCAGAGCCTGAACTGAGACACAGCCCGGGTGTGACTCATCAGAGTGGTCATGTGACCCTGGCGGGTGTTACCTGGCAGAAGTTGTGTCCACAGGGTGTGGAGACGGGTTCTTCAAACAGGTCCAGGCAGATGGAGCAGGTCAGCTCCTGCTCAGAGAAGAGCTCTGAGGGGGCGACGGCCTCAGCCATGGCCCCGCCCACACTGATGTCAGAGGAGTTGTTAGCGGTCGGTTGGCTCCTGTGGCACACGACAAACACAACAGAGTGCTAGTGGTGTTAGCAGGCTGAAGTGTCACCCGCTACGCCTACCTGCTACACACCACAGCACAAGTAGCACCCCCAGGCTAACTCTTTGAGGCTAACTGCTTCAGGCTAATTCTTTGAGGCTAACTATTTGAGGCTAACTGCTTCAGGCTAACTCTTTGAGGCTAACAGCTAGCTTTCCAGTTCCTCTGACTCACGTCTGTCAGAACTTGTGGTTCTGGCTCAGTATGAAGTGTTTGGTGGTGGTGGACGGGGCCAGTGGGCCATTGGCCACACCCCCACCGCAGCTGGTGTGCTAAACGTGTAGCATTAGCGCCGCCTGTGAGAATGTGATGCTGCCAGTGTTGATATTATTACTACTGTTGTGAAGCTGTGCAAACAAAGTCTGCAGTCACATGGTCAGGTCTGGTCCCGCCCACTACCACTTCCTGTTGAGCCTCTCTTCCAGGAAAATAGGACCAAGTGTCAGACAAACAGGTCGCACGGCATTCCTGGACACACACACACACACACACACACACACACACCACACACACACACACCACACACACACTACCTCAGATCACCACCTGATGTAAACAGTCACGTGATGCCATCAACAACCAGCCACAGCGTCAGTTAGCGTTAGCACCAGCTAATTTATTACTTGCTTCAATCAAGGATGCTTCCTGAACCCTCCTATGATGTCACATCCTGTGTGGGGGCGTTGACCACACCCCCTCAACACTGCGCGAGCTTCTTCACCTCCTCCTGCTGTCCCCTAGCTGGGAGGCAGTGCTGCCCCCCGGTGGTGGTGGTGACGCCCACCAGGCCCAGGGCCTCCAGTGTTTACACAGCGAGGGAGAGGAAGCAGCTCAGCTATGTGAAACAACAGGAAGAGAGACGCGACGACAAGGCAACACAACCTTCCCAGCAGTGCTCTTCCACACTGGCCTGGTTCTGGCCTGGTTCTGGCCTGGTTCTGCAGCAGCAGCAGCAGCAGCAGCAGCAGCAGCTCACTGACTGACTCTCAGCTACCCCCCCCCAATCAGCTCCGACACACAACCCAATTTCATCAGCTGCCCTGTTGGAGGTCAAAGGTCAGCGTTAGCAGCGGCTGCGGCGCGAGGTGATGCTAGCAGTGGAGAAGCGTTAGCCAGAGATGCTAACAGCAGCGACTGAAGATGGTGGCCTGGCTCTCCAGACAGACTGACTGACAGACAGACCGACAGACTGACAGACGGCTTCCTGTCCAGCCGTCCAATAGGAACGCAGGGTGACGGCCCGGCTGGAGAGCTTCAGTACCGACCTGAGAGGAGAGTGGTGTCCAGTGGTGTCCAGTGGTGCTCCAACCTTCTGCTCCACCTGCAGCTCCGTCTCTGATCCCCACCCAGGTGATCAGTGCTGCTGCTGCTGCTGCTGCTGCTGCTGCTGGGCGGAGCCTCAGCCCAGACACCTGTCCAACCCGTCGGCCAAGTTCCTCCAAACTGGCGCTGAAATCAACTCCACCGTCTTAGGGAAGATTTTTAATGTAGAGGATAGTGGTCAAACTCTGGCCCGCAGGCCAAACCCTGGCCCGCATTGTGAATGCATTTGGCCCACGAGGAAACGATGCAGCACACGCACCGCTAGGAATACAAATCCCAGAATGCTCTGCTGCTACTGTTTACTCCAAGATTTATTGATACTGAACTTTATTGATCCCAAAGGTTCACTCTTCCATCTGGAGGAAGAATTGTTCCAATCAACATCAATGTTGGAACATTATGTCCCACTGTGTGTGTGTGTGTGTGTGTGTGTGTGTGTGTGTGTGTGTGGGAGGTTGTCAGTGATTGACAGGCTGAGGTTGGTCTGCAGTCATTCACAAGGAAGGACACGCCCCCAGTTTCACCATCTGTCAGTCATTCAGTCAGGGGGAGGGGCTTATTCAGCTGCAGACGGACAGGACGGAGGGCATTCCTGCTGCCGTGTGTGTGTGTGTGTGTGTGTGCGTGTGTGTGTGAGAGTTCATATGAGACGAGGCGACACAAGAAGGATTCAGTTGAAGATCTTTTATACAATCACAGGTAGAAAACAGGTGTGGCAGCGCCTCCTGCAGGCCAGCAGCTGCTGCTGCTGCTGCTGCTGCTGCTGCTGCTGCTGCTGCTGCTGCTGCTGCTCACGTTCCTCATGACAAAACAAAAAAAATGATGAAGCATCCAGAGCGATGAAGCAGCTGCTTGGCAGGAAATACTTTCTCTTCCTGTCAGTCCAACTTCCTGTTTCTCAGAAGTCCTTGTAATGCAGCAACCTGAGAACACACACACACACACACACACACACAGACACACAGACACACACACACACACACACACACACACACACACACACACACACACACACACACACACACACACAGTGATTAGCTCAGTTTGCCTCAGGTCCCACACAAACACCTGGCCCTCCTCTGCTGGCAGGCTCACCTGAACAAGGGGGCGTGTCCCTTATTGTTGGCCAATGAGAAGAAGCCGCTGTGTGGGGAGAAGGCCAGGCAGTTGGCCTGCTGCACCGCCGCCTTGTTGGCGGGGAAGTTGGAGAAGACGGTGAAGCTCGGCAGGTGGACCTACAGGGGACGGAGGGGAAAGAAAACACTGGGTTAACTGTTGCTGGGGCTAACTCAGTTAGCCTCCGCATTAGCTCAGTTAGCATCAGATTAGCTCAGTTAGCATCAGATTAGCTCAGTTAGCCTCCTGACTAGCGCTCACCAGCCGCACGGCGCCGTCCTCGGCCCGCGAGGCCACGGCGAGGATCTCGGAGGTGGGGTTAAAGGTCATGGAGGTGGCCGGGGTCAGCAGGTTCATCAGGGACTTCAGAGGCCTGGGATTGGCCGAGGTCAGACACGCCTCCTGGGAGTAGATGTTGACCACACCTGACTGGGAGCTGGAGAGGGGGCGGAGCAGCAGCAGGAGAGAGTGAAGGGGGGGTTGGGTGAAGGGGGTGAGAGTGGGAGGGGGAGGGGCCTGACTCACCCGCAGGCCAGGTAACGCCCATCAGGTGAGGCAGCGATGGACGTCCCCCTCACACAGCCGTCGTCCAGGAAGCTGCTCACACACCTGCTGCTGCCACGCACGTCCCACACACACACCTGGCCCTGCTCTGCACACACACACACACACACACACACACACACACACACACACACACACACACACACACACACACACACACACACACAGTATTGTACATGCCTTGAACTGTCGCTCCATGACTGAGTTGTGTTGTAGTTGTGTTGATTGTGTTGTGCATTCATCTCCTTGCTGGTGAAGTGCATGCTGGGAGCTGTAGGCAGATCACAGGTTCTGCTTGCAGCTGGTGTGTCAAGTGTGTATAAGTGGTGGTGGTGGTGGTGGGGGGGGGCATGAAGAAGGACATTCAGTTCTCGTGGAAACCCTGCAGATGTGAACGTGTCATCAGGAACAGGGAGGTCCCTTTGTGATGTCACACACGGCTCACCGGAGTGGACAAAGACTTTGCCGTCGGGGGAGAAGGCGACGCCGCTGACGTCCCCGTTGATCTTCACACTGCGGACCACCTCCTTGGTCTGAACACACACACACACGCACGCACGCACACACACACACACACACACACACACACACACACACACACACACACACACACACACACAGAGTGAGTTTTAGCTGTTAGCTGCTTCCATTGCTTAAAGCATGTGTGGGGGGGGGGGGTTATTGTGAGGGCGCCCCCTACCTTGAGTGAGAGCAGGTGCAGGTATCCCCTGGTTCCAGTCAGCAGCAGGGCGCCACCTTCAGGACACACTGAGAAGTCCTTCACTCGAGCTTCATTCAGACCTGAGGACCACGCAACACCGTCAGTCACCTCTTCTCATGCTAACTGAGCTAACCCCGAGGCTAACTGAGCTAACCCGGAGGCTAACTGAGCTAACCCCGAGGCTAACTGAGCTACCAACGCCTGCCACCTGTGTGTGTGTGTGTGTGAGAGTGGTGTGAGCTCCTGCGGGTGGCGCTGCTGCTCACCTCTGATGCAGTGGACGGGCTCCACCCGGCCCTCCATCATGTGGTAGGTGTAGAACATCTTGTTGCGGAGGCTGGTGGCGAAGAGCGACTCTCCGTCTCGGCTGAAGAGGGCGCTGTGCACCGGGAAGCGCTCCAGGTGGATGCTCTGGATCTTCGGGTTGCTCTTCCCATCCACCTGCGGGTAGACACTCAGTCACAGTGCCGAGGGGGCGGAGCTGCTGATGGGCCGACCGGCTGGCCTGCTCACCTGGAAGAGGGAGACGGACTGGTCCAGACCGGCCGTCAGCGCCACCTGTGCCGAGGGGTGGAACTGCACGCTGGTGAGCCGGCCCTCAGAGGGGCGGGCGCTGTTGACGCGGAGGCACTTCTTCATCTGGACACAGGGGGGGGGCAGGTGAGTGGGCGTGGCAACTGATGCTAAGCTAGCTGAGCGAAGCTAACTGACCCTCAGGATGCCGCTGGGCAGAGAGTGCGAGGCTCCCACGAAGTTCCCCGTCCTCCGCAGCAGGTCGTCCTCCTCATCTTCATCCTCCTCTTCGTCATCGTCGCCATCGTCACCTGCGGAGGAGCGGGGACACAGGTGAGGACGACCACGACCAATCAGATCGTCGGAAGAAAGAAGAAAACCCTTCACTTCCTGTTTTTACCTTTCCTCTTCTTCTTCTTCTTCCTCTGCAGCCCAGGCTCCGCCCACGACGGCGTTCCTCCCATCGACTTGGCAAACCTGAGACACAGTGAGCCCTACTGGTCAGGGTGTGTGTGTGTGTGTGTGTGTGTGTGTGTGTGTGTGTGGACTGACTGCTCTCTCATGCGGCTCTGCAGTCTCTGCTGGCTCATGCTGGACTCCGCCTCTCCTCTCGCCAGGTCTCTGCGGTAGCGATGCTTCATGTCCACCCTGAAACACAGCAGCAGAGCAGCAGCAGCGGTCAGTGACAGTGTGCCGCCAGCAGGGGGCCTCAGCAGCAGCAGCAGCAGCAGCAGCAGCTCACTCTTCCTCCAGCTCGTCGTCCTCGTCCACCCAGGCTGGACCCTCGCGCCGCTGCGCCTCAGCCTCGCCCTCTGATTGGTCCGACTCATCGTCTCCGCCCTCCTGCTTAAAACAAACAAACAAACAAACAACACAGGAAGTGACGTCACGGCAGGTCACTTATCAAATCTTCCAACTACAATGTCGAAGTTGAACAGAGCGCGCGCTCTCTGCCGTAGCTCCAGTTACCTGCTCCTCCTGCTCCTCCTGCTCCTCCTCCAGCTGCTCCACCAGCCGCTCCTCCGCCCCGAATAGCAGTTCCTCCAGCTGCCGCACGGAGGCGTCCTCCTCCCCCAGCACCGCCACACACTGCACGTTCCTCCGCCGCTTGTGCTCCTCCTGCTCCTGCTGCCTCCGCTGCTCCTCAGGCTCCGGCGCCCGGACTCGGGGCCGCTTCTTGGCCGCAGGTCGCTGCTTGGTCACCGGAAGCGGTATGACGTCGCCCATGGCCGCGTGGCGCTGTGGATTAAGAAGGAAGGGAGGAAGGAGGCGGGTTCGGATGAGATCCGTCGGCAGATTCGGTTCGGTTCTGTTTGTGGAGCAGCAGCTTCACCGCCGCGTGGGGACTGTTTTCTTCTTCTCCTTCCGGAAAGTGTCTTCTAACCCGGAAACAATCCCTTCAGCCCCAGTGATCCAAACCTCCCCTTCAAAATAAAGTGCACCTTTGCGATGTGCGAGCCGCTAAAACCACGGCGTCCTATGAATGGAACTTTTCCCGTGTTGGTGGAAAGCTGTGAGAAGCTCCAGTGCACTGTTGTGTGCTTATTGTGTTGAGTTTGCATGATTGTGACACAGACTGAGGAGGAGTGGACCCTGAGTCTATCCAGAGGGCCGTGCTTTTATTTTGGAATTTTCTACAGGAAGTAACGAGGAGGCAGCGTCGTCGTCGTGGTCATGAAGAGTTTATTTAAGACACACAGCATGCGGTTACTGGGCCGGCACCACAGCTCCCAGTCTGACTACAGCTATCTACGGTCACCGTGACTCCGCCCACCACAGGAAGCGAGTCACCTGATTGGTGCGGGGTCAACAGGGTTCACGGCTAACGGTTAGTAAGGCAAACAGACGGGCGCCGTTACAGATGCATCAGAGAGTCCACTGCATGCGTGCAAGTCCACAAACCACAGAAGAAGAAAAGAACAAAACAAACAAACAAACAAACAAACAAACAAGTGCGTCAGAAGCTTGGCAGAATGAGTCAGGGTGCAGGGAGAAACAGGAAGTGGAGAACAATAAAAATATCTGTTTAAAATCATCAGTTATTTCACAATAAAAGACTTCATCATATTTTCCTTCAGAGATGCATTTACAGTTGATCATGAGTTCCACCAGAGGACACAAGGCATGATGGGAAACACCGGGGGAGCAGAGCAGGAAGTGTCGTCACTACGGCTGGAAGACTTCCTGTCCAGGTGATTGTCTGATTGGCTCGGGGGGGGGGGGGGTTAGTTTGGTCCATCTTGGCACTTCAGCGCTCCGCCTCCCCCTGGCCGGGTCACTTCCTGTCACCGCGCCCTGGCCGGGTCACTTCCTGTCAGTGCTCCACCCCCTGAGGGCCGAGGTGGAGGTGACGACGGTGGGAACTGACTCCGCCCGTGTGAGACGTCCCACTGTGGTTTTTCAACACCTCTCCTGCTGCTCCTCACTGAGACAACACAACACGCCAGGCTGCTGCAGTTGCTCCGCCTAGCTTAGCATAGCTTAGCCTCGCTTAGCATCCACATGGGCAGGAAGGGGTGTGGAAAAAGGGGAAATGTGCGCACACACACACACACACACACACACACACACACACACACACACACACACACACACACACACACACACACACACACAGCTGCAGTTGAGTTTCTAAAAGAAAAAAAGTGCGAGTGCATAAAGAAAAAGTAGAGCGGTGACGGACAGCCCCGCCCCCTCCCCCCCTCCTTCCCCCCAGCGCTGATGTCATGGAGGGCGATGCAGGGAGTGATGTCGGCGGACAGGGTGTGTGTGTGTGTGTGTGTGTGTGTGTGTGCATTTGAGGCAGTCGGTCGTCATGGTTCACCTGCCCACAGGGGGCAGCGGGGGGGCTCCTCTCATCACTGCAAGGACACACAAGAGAGGGAGAGAGAGCTCAGTGGCGCCCTCCTCAGGCTGCTGTTGGAACCTTCAGCACTACAGAGACAGGTCTGTGGAGGCTGGCTGGCACTGTCCAGCGGGGGGCACTGTACCTCTGTTGGCCTTGCTGGGGTAGATCTTGGCAAAGTGGCGGAACTCCTCTGGAGGCGGGAAGTCGTCCAGAGGATGGAAGGAGTACCTGGACTCAAAGTCATCTGCAGGAGGAGGAGGAGGAGGAGGAGGAGGAGGAGGAGCAGGAGGAGGAGCAGGAGGAGGAGGAGCAGGAGGAAGAAACACAGGAGAAATGTATTGTGTATATACACACCTATACGCATACATACATATATATTGTTTTGTAAGTCTCAGAAGTGAGTGAAGAGAGGAGAGGTCAGAGGTCAAAGGTCAGATGAGGAGGGTGAGAGGAGGACAGACTCACCGACGAAGGAGCGCGGGGGGGCTGGGGAGGGGGAGTGGTGTCCGTTGCGGAGAGGGGGAGGGGGAGGGGGGGGAGCAGCGGGGGTGCGGGTGGGCGGCGGCGGGGGGGGCTTCCCTCGGGCCGGGGGGTCAGAGGAGAGGGAGGGGCTACCGTGAGTCCTGTAGGGCGGTGGGGGCGGGGCCTCCCCTCTGGCTCCGCTCCTGGACGACTGGACGGCCGGAGCGGCGGGAGCTGAGGGGGGAGGGGGGAGGGGGGAGGTCAGTCAACCAATCAGCTGCGAGATGTACAGAGGTCACATGACCGGCCACTCACCTGGGCCCCTGGTGGAGCCGTCCCTGAGCGGGGGGGGCGGCCTGCTGCCCGCCTGCTGGGAAGGGGTAGGGGAGGGCGGGGGAGGAGGGGCGGGGCCTCTGGTGGGGGCGGGGCCTCCCGGGGAGGGCGCCGCCCTCTTGCCGCCCAGCGAGTTGTGGCGCTGCGGCAGCTCGGGCGCCGCGTCGCCCCCTGCTGGACCGTTGGCGCTGCGGTACAGCGGCGGGGGCGGGGCCAGGGAAGAGGCGGGGGAGGCGGGGGGGTTCCCCCCCGAGGTGGGCGGGCGCCGGCAGTTCCCCGGCGAGGGGGGGGGCTTGGAGGGGAGGGGCGGCGTGCTGCCGGGGGCGGGGGGGAGGGGCTTCTCCCTGGTGTAGGAGGAGCCGGCGGGGGGCGAGGGGGCGGTGCTGCGGCGGCCCGGGGCAGGCGGGGCGGGAGGGGAGGGGGAGCGGGCGTGGCCGGGGGGGCGGGGGGCGGCGCCGCGGGCCGACGGGGAGCGGGAGGCGGAGCCATCTGAAAAGACAAGACGTCAGAGCAGAGTTCCCAGCAGCCAATCGGCAGCCAGAGACGGCAGTGGGGAGAATCCTCACCTCCCACCGCCCTCAGCCTGGGAACTCCGCCCGGAAACAGGCCTCCCATTGGTGGAGCGCAGCCTGGCGGACTTCCTGCTGCGCTGCCATTGGTTCCCGCTCCTCTGGGCTCTGAGGAACACAACCATTGGACGGTGGGTGAGGGCGTGGCCACAAGGGGGAATTGGGAGGAGCCTTCGCGCAGTGCGATGACGCAACTTCCTTTCAAAACGCGTGCTTCAAGGATGCAGATCCTGAACTGAGACACAGCACTGCAAGGCTGGAGGTCACATGGTCGGCCAACCGTGACCTTTGACCCACCGACCAGAGCCCACAACAGGAAGAGGAGAGAGTGAGTGTGTGTGTGTGTGTGTGTGTGTGTGTGTGTGTGTGTGTGATAGCTCGTTCTCATCTGAACTTAACCCTGTGATTGGCTAATAGATGCTCACAGGCTAGTGCAGGGGTGGGGCCACAGTGGGGTCTACAGTCAGAGGGGGGTAGCGGAGCAGCAGCAGATGGATGCAGTGTTTTGGTGGAGGCCACCTGATAGGAGGAAAGGCTGTTTAGCTCTTAGAACCATCCAGAACCACCCAGAACCACCCAGAACCACCAGGGTGTTGAGCTCTTTATTGAAATGACTGTGCAGACACTGCAGACACGGAGCAGGTGCAGCTGTCTGTTGACTGACTGTTGGCTGACTGACTGTTGACTGACTGTTGACTGACTGACTGTTGACTGACTGTTGGCTGACTGACTGTTGACTGACTGGCTGACTGATGACTGACTGATGACTGACTGATGACTGACTGTTGATCATTGCTTCCAGTTCAAGGGGCCGGATTAAAAAAGCTTAACGGGCCTCATTTGGGCCCTGGGCCAAATATTTCACCGTCTGACAGCACCCCCTGCTGCTGCTGCCCCCTGTGACATCATCACACACTCAGTGGGCGGGGCTTACTGTTCAGGCAGTGGGTGGAGCTCTGCTCTGCCGCTGCTGCTGCCGTCCGCTGCTGCTGCTGCTGCTGCTGCTGCTGCTGCTGCTCCTCCTCCTCCTCGCCCGGCGCCCCCTGCTGTTGGAGCTGGTTCTGGTGTAGGTACTGGTATAAGCGAATGTACGGGTGGTCTGTGGGGGGGGTCTGGCCCGCCGCGCTGGCACTCTTACTGTGGAGCAGCGGGGCGCTGCGGTCGCTGACCAGCGCCACCTTCTTCAGCCGGGCGCCTCTGCAGATGTCGGACAGCAGGGCGCCGCGCTCCTCGCCACCGCCGCTCAGCCGCGGAGCGCCGCCGCTGGCCTGCAGGGGGAGCACACCATCCATCAGCAGTCACTATCAGAGCTGGTCAACATGCCGGTCATGTGACCGGTCAAGGGACAGAAGGCAGCCGTTAGCAGCAGCGTCGCTAACTGCTGCACTGACAGGGGGGGGGGCGGGGTTTACCTGGTCGGGAGGGGGAGGAGGGGGAGGGATGGGCATGGTGGTGCTGCTGCTGTGGCACAACACCCCAGCACCCTCACACGCACACTGCGGTGCAGCAGACAGCGCCCCCTACCTCCTCAGCAGCCTCTCCTTGCAACCTGGAACACAGACAGCGACGTCAACACAAAGAAGAAGGAGAAGAAGACGTCAGAGACTCTCTCTCTCTCTCTCTCTCTCTCTCTCTCTCACACACACACACACACACACACACACACACACACACACACACACACACACACACACACACACACAGATGGTGGTGCAGAGGAGCCGTCCCGCCGCTGCCGCTGCTGCTGCTGCTGCTGCTGGGATCAGCTGACTGTGCTTGAATGCACCCTGCGGTCGCATCAATAAACTGTTCGAACACCTCAGTCTGAAACCGGGGTCTCATCATCGGACCGGATCCGGATCAGAGCCGGGGTGAACCAAAACAATGGACCGGACACTCACGGAGTCAACGTCGCCAAACAACAACAACAACAACAACACACCTCATCATACATCAACATATAAGATGATAACAACAGCGACTGACGAGCGGCAGCTGAGTGGCCCGCGGCCGCAGGTTGCTTTCCTCCACAGTCACCCGGAGGAGAGCCGCAGAGCCACAGCTAGCCACAGCTAGCATCTGTTAGCATCAGCGGGAAGCTTAGAGGGCAACCGGGCGGGAGAAACGCTTCTTACCTGGAAGTTAGAGCCTGTGTGCGGGTGACGTCATCCTCTCACCGCTCCCCTGTGTGTGTGTCTGTGTGTGCGTAAGCGTGAAACCGTCAGGTCAGTTCCGCCGCTAGCTGTTAGCCGCTAGCCGCTCCGCTGCAGAGCTGCGCTGCTCAGATTTCCACGCCCTGTTTCTCGCCAAAGAAGCACGTGACCGGAAACTGGCACATAGCTGCCAATTTTACCCGACGGTAAAATTGAAGCATTTCCTATCACAAAAAGCTTTTAGGTGTACTTTTTGTTGTTGTTGTTGTTGTTGTTGTTGTTGTTGTTGTTGTTTAAACATGCTTATTAGTCACACAATGATTATACTAAAAATATTAAACGTCGCGCTTGTCACGTGATTTCAGGAAAAATTAAAAATTACTGCGTTTAATTATTGTGTTTAGGTTTTTGTTGTTCGACACCCCCCCCCCCCCAAATCAGCACGTCGACGCAGCGCCGCGGCGTGTTGATGCAATTTGTATTATTGTTTCATTTTGTTGTTGTTTTTTTTTATTATCGTTCAAGACTCCTGTCGTACATACCCCGGTTCAATAGGTGGCGGTATTATGCACCTTTAAGTTGTGATTGCAATCCACCAATGAAAGACGAAGAAGAAGCAAGTGCACTGATTGGTTGGTTGTTTTGTTGTGACGCCATCGCTCGCGGTACCGCGGACATTTGAAAACAGACATGGCGGACTACCGATCGTAAGTCTTCATTCACACAACAACAACATTCAGGCTGGAACCTGGAACCTCGTGATGAGTTCCGAGGGTGAATGACAACCAGTTCCACTGCGGTGCTGGTTCTGGGGGAGAGGGTGCTAGTAGGCTAACGAAGCTAACCAGGTCTCGTCTCGCAACTGTCTGCAACCGTTCCCGTGTGTGTGTGTGTGTGTGTGTGTGTGTGTGTGTGTGTGTGTGTGTGTGTGTGTGTGTGTGTGTGTGTGTGTGTGTGTGTGTGTGTCAGTGTGCTGCAGCGCTGTCAGGTCCAGTCCCGCCTGGACCCCTATGGAGACCCGGAGCAGGCGGACTGTGCCGAGGCGGCCAGAGTTCTGCCCTACCTGACGGTGAGTTGCCACACTTCCGCTTCCGTCCACCAGAGGGATCAATCCTGCCGGACCTCCTAAGTGTGTGTGTGTGTGTGTGTGTGTGTGTGTGTGTGTGTGTGTGTGTGTGTGTGTGTGTGTGTGTGTGTGTGTGTGTGTGTGTGTGTGTGTGTGTGAGCAGGACAGCCGGCGGACCCAGAAGGTCCTGTGGCGCCAGCTCTATGTCCTGGACTCCATGTTGTCTCTCCTGGAGGGGCGAGGCCCGGAGTCTGCCCGGCAACTGCTGACCCAAGCCTGCCCCCCACAGCCAGGTGCACCAGCAGGGGGCCACCTCCCTCCTCACACACTGGGACAACCACCAGGGGGCGTCTCACACTAGCTAACTACACTAAAACTCACTGTGTGTGTGTGTGTGTGTGTGTGTGTGTGTGTGTGTGTGTGTGTGTGTGTGTGTGTGTGTGTGTCAGTGGGCGGGGCTCGGGCCAGCTGGAAGGCCCTGAAGGTGCGGGACAGGTTGGGGGCGGAGCAGACGGAGGAGCTGCTGCAGTCGCTGCAGGTGAAGATGCAGCAGATCAGCGACAGGCGGCGCCTCCTGGAGGAGCTGGTGGAGGAGCTGCAGCACAAGGTTGGCGCCGCCACTGCTGACCAACCACAGGCTGCGGCCCTTCACCACTACACTACCCACAATCCACTGCTCCTCCCCTCCCCCCCCCCCACAGCAGCAGCAGTGCGAGCAGCTGAGCTCCTCCCTGCGGACGGCCCAGAATGCACTGCAGGCGTGCGACCGCAGGCTGGCCCAGCTGGGGGCGGAGTCGGATGCCACGCTGGGCCATGTGATTGGCTGGCAGCGAGTCAGAGACGAGTGAGTGACAGGGTGGGGGAGGGGGTGGCTAGCGCTCCGGCGGCTAACGCTTCGGTAGCTAATGCTCCGGCGGCTAACGCTCTGATAGCTAGCACTCCGGCGGCTAACGCTCCGCTCCTCTCCCTCAGGTTGCAGCAGCACCTCTCGGTGGTGCAGGGCTGCACGCAGGTCTACCTGCTCTCCTTCAACCAATGGGAGCTGAGTGTGGAGCTCAGGCCCCGCCCCCTCTCCGAGGAGACTGCAGAGGAGCTGGAGCCGCTGAGGCTCAGAGTCTCCTGGGGCCACAGAGACACATTCAGCCTGCAGGTAGTAGCCAAACACCGCTTGCTGGTTAGCCACCGCTAGCTCGGCTTCAGCACGCTGACGTGTGCTTGTGTGTGTGTGGGCAGGTGGAGGGGGGCGTGGCCCACCTGGCAGAGGACTGCGTGTCGGGCAGGTGGTCCGAGCTGCAGGCCACCCTGGGCCGAGTGCTGCAGCAGCACAGCAGCCAGTTCCAGCTGCTGCTGGAGATCCAGGGACTGAGGTCCAGGTGAGACGCTACCTGCTGACCAATCGCTGCAACAGCTCCTCCTGTAACTCACATCACGCAATGACAGAAAATAGTGGAGGAATTGCACTAAGCAAAGCCAGGCTAGGCTAGGCTAGGCTAGGCTAAAGCCTCTGTGCTCTCTCAGCTTTGCCATAGACTGGCGTCCTGCCCAGCGGCTGCTGGTCTACCTGAAGTCGGCCTCGCTGGTCTGCCACCTGCTGGTGGAGGAGGGCTACCCCAGCAGCGGGGGCGTCCGCCTGCTGTCTGTGAGCCGGGACGGGCAGGCCGTGGACACGTCTGGGCTGGAGGTACTGGAGGAGTGGCTGCACACACACACACACACACACACACACACACACACACACAGGTTGACTTGAGGATCATTGCTGTGGTTTTTCTGGCTGGTTCTTCATCTCTCTCTCTCTCTCTCTCTCTCTCTCTCTCTCTGCAGCAGCAACCCCCCCCTGGCTCCAGTCTCACCAGCTGCTTGGTCTTCCTCTGCAGCAGTCCGCTGCTCTGACTCTTCCGTCCTCGTCTTCGTCCCAGGAGAAAAGAACAATAAAGTTTCCCCTGACTGCGGCTCTGCTGTGTGCTTCATTCTGTCCTGCATCCGCAGTGCTGCTCTTTGTCCACCAGGGGGTTCCTTTCCACCTCTCCTGCATGCTGGGCTCTGGGGGCCTTGCTCAAGGGTCCCCCTGGTGGCGGCCCGGGCACATGACCTCCACACATCACATGACCTCCACACAGGGCAGCAGGTCCAGCAGCAGTCCAGGGAGCTTCAGCTCTGCTCCAACACACTGCAGTGCACTTTGCTGCTGCTGCTGCTGCTGCCTGAGGCTTCACCACGCTGCCCTCTAGTGGCCACCGCTGCTCCCTCCACCTCCTCGGAGCTGCTTTGTTCCCGCAGCGCCACCTAGTGGCCCCTCGCCCTGGCCGTCATGAGCGCCCCCCCCCCCCCACCCCCGCTGCCATGTTTGGGAAAGTGGTCCACCTGCTGCAGCTCCGTCCCCCCCGGCAGTATTAATAATCCTGGCCGGCGTCCAGCGACACGGACCCTCTGCAGATCCTTGTGTCAACATTGTGGATCCTCCTCCTGTCTGTCGCTCGCTCCAGCTGTTTATAGCCGCTGCGTGTCGCTCCGCTGCTGAGGAACAGCCTCTATTCTGGGCGCTGGGTGTGGAGCTTCAACACCTCGCCGACCTCTGACCCCTTCTAGGAAGGCGCGGAGACGCCGCCGGCCCCAATCAGGTGAGAACAACAGCTGAGGGGAAGAGGAGAGCGCGGCTGAAAGCAGATCTGCTGATGTCGGAGAGGTCAGAGGTCGCGTCCCGCCCAGAGAGTCTCCCTGGCCCGGCCAGGTGCATCATGGGAGCCCCTGAAGGACACATGTGGAGAGGGAGCGCCCGGCAGTTACACAAGAGCCACGAGTGGACCGGCCCACACCACGTGCATGGCCTCCCATTGGTTGATGTGGGCTTGGCCCCGCCCCCCTCGTCGCCGCTCTTTTATTTCTTTTCAATGTGTTTGACATTGATGTCCAGGCATGAAGACTAGCCGTTGGTTAGCGTTAGCGCTGGTGGGCGCAAGCGTTAGCGCTGGTGGGCGCTAGCGCTAACAGTGTCAGTGCTGCAGCTGGCGGTTTTTCACCAGTGATTTACAGTCGCAGCGCCGCCTGCTGACTGTAAATCTTCCGCGAGGGCCCGAGGCCCCGCCCCCTTTTCCATAGGATGATTTAGGAGCGGCGACAAGGTTTACGGTGCGTGAGGCGGCGCGGTATTGGCTGCTCGTTTTCACCCTGTCAGTGTCTCAGCCCCCAGCGACACCAAACACTGGCGGCTGCACAAGCGAGACTTTTCAGACATTTTGTCCGAGTCGAAGCACGGCGGCGTCTCCACACTGCAGGAGCCCGGTTCCACGTCAGCGTACGACACCATACGACATCAATCAATCCAGCAGTCAGTGCACTTTCACAAGCGCAGCGCTGAATCACAGCCACAGGCCTCTCGAAGCGCTTTGGAGCGAACCCAGCGCTCCTCCAGAGCAGCAGGGGGCGACGGTGGTCAGGAGGAACAGTGGCACGCTGAGCAACTCACACAGAGCTGTCAGAACATAGACGTCAACGTGTTCATCAATGAATAATTCACAGATAGAAATACAGAAAGACACGCGTGTGTATGACATAAATACGTTTGAATGTGCTTTTATTTTGACGTTCAGCTGGCTGAGTCTGACCCTGTGCTTGTGTGTTGGTCACACAGCATCCACACCGTCACTGCCACAGAGGCAGCAGCAGCAGCAGCAGCAGCAGCAGCAGCAGCAAAAGTAGCAGTAACAGCAGCAGCAGCAGTAACAGCAGCAGTAGCAGCAAAATTAACAGCAGCAGCAGCAGCAGTAACAGCAGCAGTAACAGCAGCAGCAGCAGTAACAGCAGTAACAGTAACAGCAGCAGTAACAGCAGCAGCAGTAACAGCAGTAACAGCAGCAGTAACAGCAGCAGCAGCAGCAGCAGCAGTAGTAACAGCAGCAGCAGCAGCAGCAGCAGCAGCAGTAACAGCAGCAGTAACAGCAGCAGCAGCAGCAGTAGTAACAGCAGCAGCAGCAGCAGCAGCAGCAGTAACAGCAGTAACAGCAGTAACAGTAACAGCAGCAGTAACAGCAGCAGCAGTAACAGCAGTAACAGCAGCAGTAACAGCAGCAGTAACAGCAGTAACAGCAGCAGTAACAGCAGCAGTAACAGCAGCAGCAGCAGTAGTAACAGCAGCAGCAGCAGCAGCAGCAGCAGCAGCAGCAGTAACAGCAGCAGCAGCAGCAGCTCCTCTGTTGGCCCTCTGCTTCCCTCAGCTGTACAGCAGTGCTGCACTGGGCTTGGCGCCCCCTGCTGGGCTCCAGAGGATCGCCCTGAACACCTTTGTGCTTGGCAGGGCCTCACGGCTGCTGAGGAGTCGGACTGAAAGACAACACGCTGAATCCAGCACTGTGGATTCAGTCTTCAGCGTCTGCAGTCACTGCAGCTGAACACTGACCCCCCCCCCCCCCCCCGGCTCTATTTCCAGGAGAACCCTGGAGGTGAGACAGGTGAGAGGGAAATAGAGAATAAGAGAGAGAGGAGAGATACAACCCACAATGTGTCAGTGCCCCCCCCCCCCCCCCCCCGGGTTTGGTGACCCCTGACCCTGATGGCCACAGAGCAACACACTGAGACACTGAGGTCAACCATGGTGAGGTCATCACAGTCTTTGCAGCTGTGGCAGTGAGGAGTGTTGTTGTCTCGCATACATGGAATTATTCCCAGAGGTGTGCTGGTCCTGCAGGTGCAGTCTGGAGCAGGACCAGGACCAGAGGACCAGAGGACCAAGGACCAGAACCAGAGGACCAAGGACCAGAACCAGAGGACCAGAGGACCACTTCCAGCATGGTCTGGAAGCACAGACTGATCCTAGCTCTGGTCCCAGTGCTAGCGGCTCACCTGCCAGTGTGAAGAAGCCTCTTCACTGCAGTCACCCAAACAACCAGCAGAGCCACTGCACACACAGTGAGAGGCCAGCAGGTCCAGAAGCAGTGCACACAATGCAGTGCAACCACAGTCCGCCATGCCAGGCTGCTTTTATCGTCTAATGTTGGGACCTTAATGTTGACGGTCTGATGTCCTGGTCTGATGTCCTGGTCTGGTGTCCTGGTCTGGTGTCCTGGTCTGATGTCCTGGTCTGGTGTTCTGGTCTGGTGTCCTGGTCTGGTGTCCTGGTCTGATGTCCTGGTCTGGTGTTCTGGTCTGGTGTCCTGGTCTGGTGTCCTGGTCTGATGTCCTGGTCTGGTGTTCTGGTCTGGTGTCCTGGTCTGGTGTCGTGGTCTGATGTCCTGGTCTGGTGTTCTGGTCTGGTGTCCTGGTCTGGTGTCCTGGTCTGATGTCCTGGTCTGGTGTTCTGGTCTGATGTTCTGGTCTGATGTCCTGGTCTGATGTCCTGGTCTGGTGTTCTGGTCTGATGTCCTGGTCTGATGTCCTGGTCTGATGTTCTGGTCTGATGTCCTGGTCTGATGTCCTGGTCTGATGTTCTGGTCTGATGTTCTGGTCTGATGTCCTGGTCTGGTGTTCTGGTCTGATGTTCTGGTCTGATGTCCTGGTCTGATGTCCTGGTCTGGTGTTCTGGTCTGATGTCCTGGTCTGATGTCCTGGTCTGATGTTCTGGTCTGATGTCCTGGTCTGGTGTCCTGGTCTGATGTTCTGGTCTGATGTTCTGGTCTGATGTCCTGGTCTGGTGTTCTGGTCTGATGTCCTGGTCTGATGTCCTGGTCTGATGTTCTGGTCTGATGTCCTGGTCTGATGTCCTGGTCTGGTGTTCTGGTCTGATGTCCTGGTCTGATGTCCTGGTCTGATGTCCTGGTCTGATGTCCTGGTCTGGTGTCCTGGTCTGATGTTCTGGTCTGATGTCCTGGTCTGATGTCCTGGTCTGGTGTCCTGGTCTGATGTCCTGGTCTGATGTCCTGGTCTGATGTCCTGGTCTGGTGTCCTGGTCTGATGTTCTGGTCTGATGTCCTGGTCTGATGTCCTGGTCTGGTGTCCTGGTCTGATGTCCTGGTCTGATGTCCTGGTCTGATGTCCTGGTCTGATGTCCTGGTCTGGTGTCCTGGTCTGATGTTCTGGTCTGATGTCCTGGTCTGGTGTCCTGGTCTGGTGTCCTGGTCTGATGTTCTGGTCTGATGTCCTGGTCTGGTGTCCTGGTCTGATGTCCTGGTCTGGTGTCCTGGTCTGGTGTTCTGGTCTGGTGTCCTGGTCTGGTGTCCTGGTCTGATGTCCTGGTCTGATGTCCTGGTCTGATGTCCTGGTCTGGTGTCCTGGTCTGATGTTCTGGTCTGATGTTCTGGTTTGGGTTCCTCAGGTCCACGTTCTGACTCTGCCAGCATGGCCTAGCCTAGCCTAGCCTAGCCTAGCCTAGCAACATGGACCGGGTGAACTCTGAGCACCTTCTCCCTGGAGCTCCACCACTGCTGCTGCTGAGGATGATGGACGGTGTGGTGGACGGACACGTGGCCTCAGGAAGCAGCTGCCCTGTCAATCACAGCCCCCCCCCCCCTGGCAGTCTCGGAGGATCACAGCCTTACACCTATTTTATCTCTGGCGACTCATCACGCTATAGTTTCACCTCATAGCCGCATCATGTCAACATGTAATGAAGCAACCAGACACCTCTTCAACTGAGCCGCT
Source organism: Nelusetta ayraudi (assembly GCF_046127955.1). Classification (NCBI taxonomy): domain Eukaryota; kingdom Metazoa; phylum Chordata; class Actinopteri; order Tetraodontiformes; family Monacanthidae; genus Nelusetta; species Nelusetta ayraudi. The sequence continues at coordinate 109,708 of NW_027466235.1, forward strand.
GCTGACTGACTGACTGACTGACTGACTGGCTGGCTGACTGACTGACTGACTGACTGGCTGGCTGGCTGGCTGGCTGGCTGACTGTAAGACTGACTGGCTGGCTGACTGACTGACTGGCTGGCTGGCTGGCTGGCTGACTGACTGACTGACTGACTGGCTGGCTGGCTGGCTGGCTGGCTGACTGACTGACTGACTGACTGACTGGCTGGCTGGCTGGCTGCAGGGCCTCTGGAGCTCTGATGGCTCCCAGAGGTCCTGGTGCAGCTGAAGCTGCTGGCAGGCAAACACACACAGCTAGCGGTGCTAAGCTAGTGTCACACTTCATTAACATTGTTCTCAGAGCAGACAGGAAGTGACATCCATCAAGAGGACACACACACACACACACACACAGCTTCACTGGGGACTGAAGTCATTTTCAATCCTCACTTGTGGTTGTTGGATGTGATTATTTCCACAGAGGAGGAGGGGGCGGGGCCACGGTGATTGACAGCTGGCCTGCAGATGACATCATGTTGCTGTTGATGTGCCAGTGGCTGCAGTGCTCAGAATGTGTGTGACAGTCAAACATCACAGCAGGAATCTGGAAAAGGCCTCTGCTGGTGGTTGGTGCTGATTGCCCCCCCCGATCCCCCCGATCCCCCCGAGCCCCCCCCCCAGACCCCACCAGACCCCACCAGACCCCCCCGCCCCCCCAACCACCCGTGGGGATCTGTCACTGTCGCTCGCTCTCCTTGATCCAGCTTGGAAGTGTCGGCGTGCTGCTGGTGGGCGGACCCCCCCCCCCCCCCCCCCCCCCCCTCCCGTGGCCCCGGGCCCGTGACCGCCGGCGCCCCCTGCAGCGTCTGATTGATGGCTGCAGGGGGCGCCGACGACAGGCCTGGCTGAGCCGCTCGCTGGCGTCCGGGGGGGTCAGAGGTGACACAACAGAACCTGGCCCCGCCCCCCTCGCCATCACACGGCGGCGCCACGTGCGGCGCCTGATCGCAGGTTTGGTGCGGTGCCAGTGGGGGGGGGGGTGGGCGGGGCCTCCCGCAGCATCCAATCGGCGAGCGACGCCAGGCTCCACCCCCCCGACCGAGGGTCAATAAGAGGAGGGCGGAGGAGGCGGCCAGCAGAACCTGCTGCAGCCTCCAGAACCACCAGCACCACCAGCACCACCAGAACCACCAGAACCACCAGAACCACCAGAACCACCACCAGCTCTTCATCATCTTCATCATCTTCATCATCTTCATCATGCCTGTGTCCAAGAAAGCAGGTAAGACCGGGTGGGGGGTCCAGGCGGGGGGGGGGGGGGTCCAGGCGGACGCACCTGCGTGGTTGGCCTCGGGGTCCTAGTGCACGCCGAACAGGAAGTGGCTTATCATCATTTCCATTGGAACAGAGAAGAAGAAAACAGGGCCTTGTTCTGTGTTTGGCCTAAAAACCAGGTGATGGTTGGAAACCTGCCTTGCTGCTCCACCTTCACCTGGTACCTGGTACCACCCTCCTCCTCCTCCTCCTCCTCCTCTTCCTCCTCTCCTGTCTGTTGTCCTGTGTGCTCTCGGCCGGCCCTCCCCCTCCCTGCCGGACCTCCCTGCCGGACCTCCCTGCCGGACCTCCTGTGGTACCGGCAGCAGCCACCAACAGCGACATAAAAGTCTCTGTGTGCTTGCTCAGCCTGCTGCCTCTGGTGGCTGCTGCCGGTACTGCAGCGGACACTTACATTAAAGGAGGAGGAAGAAGCTCAATGTTTGTTCGTTCTTCTTCTTCTTCTTCTTCTTCTTCTTCTTCTTCTTCTTCTTCTTCTTCTTCTTCTTCTTCTTCTTCTTCTTCTTCTTCTGCTGCTGCTGCTGCTGCGGCCCAGGGTGACGCCCCCTGCTGGCAGCGGCCAGAAGGCGTGTGGAGGAGAAGTGAAGTTGTTCTGAAAATAGAATCAGTGGACGGTGGAAGTTCTGGCTTGGCACATCCTTCAAGTGGGAGCAGCGGCACCGACCCTGGTGCCAGGAGGGGGTGGGGGGTTCTGGTCATGTCGCCCCCACCTGATCCCCTCAGGACATCAGGGACGTCCCGCTGAGACATTCCCGGGCTGGCCGAGTGATTGGGGAGCACGTGTTGTTCGGGAGGAAGGGGGCCTGGGGGGGGGCGGAGCCTGGCGCTGACCCACGCACCTGGCACACAGCGTTGGCCCGTCATCGCGGTGCTGTTTATCTGCGGAGCGGCGGCGGCTCGGTTTCCTCGCAGCCTTCTGAGGAAACTTTATTTCCAGCCGAGAAACAGATCTGCTGCTGCCACCTGCAGAGTGATGGAGCGAGGCGCCTGTCATCACCTGACCCCACCTGACCCCACCTGACCCCACCTGACCCTCGGGCCTCCCACAATCCCCTGCTGCTGCCGCCGCTCTGACAGGATGCTTGTTTATTTATTTAAGATGTGCCGAGGTCTCCCTGCTCGGGGACTTTCTTCTTCTTCTTCATTTAAGATTCACATTTATTTATTCAGAAGGCATTCCAGGGATCTGCTGCTGCTGCTGCTGCTGCTGCTGCTGCTGCTGCTGCTCCAGGATTTAAAAAAATAAATTCTCTCTCTCTCTCTCCACCCCCCCCCATCCCCTCCCTCTCTCCCAGGAAGGAAGACCAGCACCGTGGAGGAAGGTGAGTGCCGCCAGGTCACATGACTCTTGTGACTCCACCCACCTGATGTTTTCATGTTTCTGCCCTTTGACCCCTCAGTGAAGCTGCCGCCGTACGAGCCCAACGTCCCTGAACCCACCAGCAGGGCCGACTTCCTCAAGTGTACGAACACACACACACACACACACACACACACACACACACACACACACACACACACACACACACACACACAGTGTGACATCACTTCCTGTCTGCCCTCAGACTGGGTCCCGGTCACCCTGGACGACCGGACGGCCCAGAAGCTGCTGTGGATCTCGGAGGGCGGAGCCAAGGTGGCTCGCACCTCCGACGCCGTCTGTCCCTACCCCACCAGGCCCGAGAGATACGACCACTCGCCACAGGTAGCCCAGCCTCCCGCCCCTCTGTGATGTCACCAAGGCCATGGTGCATGACCACGCCCCCCAGACAGGTGTTGGGTTGCTCATGGCTACCTGCTAACAGGCTGCTAACAGCAGGCTGCTAACAGCGGGCTGCTAGCAGCGGGTTATAAACAGCGGGCTGCTAACAGCGGGTTATGAACAGCAGGCTGCTAACAGCGGGCTGCTAACATCGGGTTATAACAGCGGGTTATAAACAGCGGGCTGCTAACAGCGGGTTATAAACAGCGGGCTGCTAACATCGGGTTATAAACAGCAGGCTGCTAACAGCGGGCTGCTAACATCGGGTTATAACAGCGGGTTATGAACAGCAGGCTGCTAACAGCGGGCTGCTAACATCGGGTTATAACAGCGGGTTATAAACAGCAGGCTGCTAGCAGCGGGTTATAAACAGCGGGCTGCTAACAGCGGGTTATGAACAGCAGGCTGCTAACAGCGGGCTGCTAACATCGGGTTATAACAGCGGGTTATGAACAGCAGGCTGCTAACAGCGGGCTAACCTCCCTCCCCCACCAGGTGCTGTGCAAGGAGAACCTGCAGGGCCACCGCGGCTACTGGGAGGTGGACTACGAGGGCTGGGTGGTGGTGGGCCTGGTGGGCGAGAGCGCCCCCCGCAGGGCGCAGGACGGTGCCTGCGGCCTGGGAGAGAACAGCGCCTCCTGGGGGGTGGGCTGGTCGGGCTCCTGCTACCAGGTGTGGCACAACGGAGAGAACCAGGACGTGAGCCTGCCGCCCAGCGCCACCTTGGGGCTGTACGTGGACCAGCCGGCCGGCATCATCAAGTTGCTGTCAGTAGAGGGCGCTGGCGAGGTGCGGCTCATCCACAAGTTCAAGGTGGACATCCAGGAGAAGCTCTTCCCCGCCCTGTGGGTGGGCACCAACTCCTCCTGCATGCTGCGCAAGAAGGACCAATGAGCTGCCGGCAGGGGGGCGGGGCCACCGCGCCACCGCCACTCACTGTGTGTTGTTGCTGTTTGTAGACACTCAGTTATTTTGTAAAAAAATATATTTTGATTTTTCGCATGTTGTAGTAAAAGTCTGTGTGTAGTTTTTACTGTTGTTGTTTTTTAATGCCAATAAATATTACTGTTGTGTAACTGCTGTGACCTGACTGCCCCCTGCAGGCGGTGGGGGGAACACATCACACACACACACACACACACACACACACACACACACACACACACACACACACACACACACACACACACACACACACACACACACAGAGTTTGTTTGCTTGCTCAGCGTCAGTTCTCCTTTATTGGAAACATAAAAAGCCGACGAGTCGTCGGGTCCTTTCAAAATAAAATGACCTTCAGTCAACAAGACGAGTGAAGGCAGAGGATGAGTCACCATCTTCATCGTCACCATCATCATCATCATCATCATCAGTCGCTGGCTGGCAGATCAATAAAGTCAAGAGGCGCTGGTGTCCGAGTCACATTCTGGTAGGAGGGACTTCCTGTCAGCGTCTGCTGGACAGGAAGTGGTTTTGAGTGTTTGGGGTGGGGGGGGTGGGTTGTAGTTCACCTGAACTCTGATGGTGATGAACTTCCTCCATGGCAGCTGAACACAGTTAGCACTGAACTTGCTAACTAATTAGCGCAGGTGGCCCCCCCCCCCCAGGACTTGGTTCTAGCTAAAGTGCTCCAATCACAGCTGCTGGAGGCAGGTGGCGCCACGCTAGAGTGTGTGTGTGTGTGTGTGTGTGTGTGTGTGTGTGTGTGTGTTGGCGCTGTAGTGTCGTCTCAGGGTTCTTCACAGTGGTCCCCCCCCCACCCCCCCTCAGTGTTTGAGGGAGAAGTCTCCGGTGTTGAGTCGGGGGCGGGGCAAAGCTCCAAACATCTCGGTGCCGTCGGTGGCGCCGGGCGCTAGCAGGGCCTTCATGCTGGCGGCGATGTGCTCCAGGTCGGCACAGCCCACCTGCAGGGGGCGCCACACAGACAGTCACACACTCACTCACTGACCTGGGCAGTCACATGACGCTCAGCAGTCAAACTGATTGGCTGTCATCTGGACGCACCTAGCGGCAGCGTGCTAACCGTGTCTAGCCACTGTCGACCAATCCATCGATTAGCTTTTCCATGAGTCCATTAGTCACATGACCTTCAGCAGCGGAACCTCACTGGCTTCAACCTTCACTCCTGTGTTACACCGCGGCTAGGCTCAGTTTCCTAGCCGCGGGGTGCTAACTGGGCCTAGCTGCAGTGTGCTAACAGGGCCTAGCCGCGGCGTACTAAGCATGCTCACCCGTTCTCCGCTGCCGCTGTGCCCCGGCGCCGCCCGCCCACCCCTGCAGCCCCAGACGGGAACGGAGACAGGCAGCGAGCGTGCCAGGGCGAGGGGCGTGGCCTTCCTGGAGGCCATGCCCATCGCCAGGCCACGGGACGGGGGCGGAGCTTCCTCGCTCAGAGAACCTGAGGACAGACAGACAGACAGACGGTGGGGTGGGGGGGGTTGGTGGTGGGCGTGGCTGATGTGGGTGGGCGTGGCGCTGCGGTGGGCGTGGCCTACCGTCAGTGCTCTCCTCCTCCTCCTCCTCGCCATCTGATTGGAAGAAGGGTTCGCAGTCCCGGGACAGCGAGTCCTCGTCCATGGAGAAGACACCTGGACACCCCCCCCCCCACACCTGTCAGTCAGCTGACCACACACACACACACACACAACAGGAAGTGTCCGAGGGCACACCCCCCCACCAGGAGGAGACTGTGATAACCACGCCCCCAACTCTTTTGATTGGTCCCTGCAACGTCTCTTCTTCCTGCTTTCCACCTTCAGTACCTTCAGTGACCACTAGGGGGTATACTAGGGGGGTACTGAAGGTACATCAGTTAGAGTGGTGGCTAACACCTGCTGACACCAGCAACCCACTGGGGGTTTGCCAACTTTGTGGTCGTGCCGAGGTGTCAACACTGCAAGGAGGCGGAGACTGCGGAGGTTTGGCGATGGACACACACACACACACACACACACACACACACACACACACACACACACACACACTCGAGGCAGAAATGAGAGACAGTGCAGGGACCAATCAAATGACTTGAGGTGATTTGGGGGCGTGGTTATCTCTGTTTCCTCCTAGGGAAAGATTTCCCCTCCCCCCTCCTCACCTGCACTCTCCACCCCCAGGCGCCTCCTCCCCTCCTCCTCCTCCTCCTCCTCCTCCTCTTCCTCCTCCTCCTCGTCCTCCTCCTCCAGGTCTCCTCCTCCTGGCTGTCTGTCTCGCTCCACCTCTAGCGCCCCCTGCTCCCTCTCGCTGCCACCGCCACTGCTGTAGATGGAGGGGTAGCTCTGCGAGTACAGCCGGCTGTTGGGGCTGACTCCGCCCACCCCGTCAACCGCCGAGCCCTGAGAGGGAAAACAAACGCACTTTTAGAGAAGAACATTTGACCTTTACGATGACAGTCAACTCCTTATTTCCACGCATCTGTGGGTTCAATTCCCAGGTTCTGCTGGGTTCTCCTCGTCTTCTGCAGTGTGTGTGTGAGTGTGTGTGTCGATGTGTCCCTAATAAAGTGGCCACTTGTTGCCACCAGGGCTGAAGGAGAAGATGAAGACCCTGGCTGGGTCTCAATCCAGGCTCTGCATCCTTGGAAGGAAGCGTCCTCCGTCTGAAGGAAGCGTCCTCCCAAGGACCCGGCCCAGAAGGACCGACCCAAACTCCACCTCCCCGGTAACCACACGGGCCGGTCCGGCCTTCACCGCCGTTCCCTCCTGCTGGCCAACCCCGGAAGTGAGGTTTTCATAGCATCAAGCTAACCATTGGTTCGCCAATGTGAAATTTCAATACTTCAATTTATACGTGGTGTCTTTGCCAGTAGATGGCGCTAATTTCAGCTGACTTCCCAGGATGCTTTGCGTGCTGCTGCAAAGCATCCTGGGATACAGCAGGAGGTGAAGGATAGTTAGCGGTGTAGCCTTGGTGCTAACAGTAGGACGCATTTGGAGCCTCCTTCTGACTATTGGGAATTGGGAGGAGCCTTCACGCAGTGCTGTGACGCACCTGGCCTTCAAATGCAGCCTTATAATGCGGCCTTCCGAGGACGCAGAGCCTGAACTGAGACACAGCCATGGTTGCTGAATGGTCTGCACTTGATGGTGTGAACACCTACCCCTCTGAGTCCTGGCTGGGCGCTGAGCTCCAGCTTGGCTCCGCCCCTCTGCCTCTGGGCCATCAGCACGGTGGTGGAGTGCAGCACGCCGATGTCGTCCACGTAGCGCCGCGCCGCCTCGGCCAGGACGCTGGGCCCCCACACGGCGTAGCAGAAGTCTCCCTGCTCCGGCGGCGGGGGGCGGGACTTCCTGCCGGCCGTCAGGATGGCCAGCTCGCAGCCCGACTGCTGGCAGTAGAGCTCGGCGGCCGCCAGCAGCGCCAGCCAGCTGCCGCGGTGGTTGTCGGGGATGTCGGGCTGCTCCGAGCGGCCCACCGAGGCCATGGCCGGCGGCCTGCACACCTGACCGGGAGGGGCTGTCGGCTGCTCCGAGCCCGTCTCGCTGGTCAACACCTGGTTTCTGCAGGCTGAGGAGGGCACGTGACGTCACGGCTGCAGAGCCGATGGGTGACAGCCAGAGGAGCTGTAGAACTCGGGGAGAGGAGCTGTGAGAGCCGAGGAGAAGCGCTGTCAGCCCGGGGAGAGAAGCGCTGTCAGCCCGGGGAGAGAAGCGCTGTCAGCCCGGGGAGAGGCGCTGCGGAGCTGCCGGAGATTCCTGGAGCCACAAACAGGAGAAAGCAAACGCGTTAGCATTAGCTTTAGCATCTAGCGGAGACGTGTTTGTTGCAGCGATGCTAGCCTAGCTAGCCTAGCCTAATAGCACGCACGCTCGGACCCTGGCCGTCATACGCTAAGCTAACCGCTGTGCTAACGCTGTCCAGCCGCTCGCTGCTGTCACCGCAGGTGTTGTTGTTGTTGTGGTGGTGGTGGTGGTGGTTGTGGTTGTTGTTGGCGGCGGTGCAGCTGTTGTGTGTCCGCTGACGTGCTGGACGGACCTCCACCTCCACCTCCACCTCCCTGACGGAGCTGCCGCGGGTGTACGCTGCTTGGCGGCCGGGCTTCCTCACCTGCTGCTGGGGCCCCTGCTGCTGCCGCCTCGGTCCTCTCGGCTCCGAGTCTTTCTTCAAGTCCGTTCTTCGCCTCCTCGGTTCTCCCCTCGGTTCTTCTCCTCCTCGCTGCCTGGGCTCGGACCACCAGCAGCACCAGCAAGCCGCAGCAAGAGCTGCACTTCCGGTCGGGGCTCGAAAAAATAAAAGACCACTTTAGTTTCTCGAGTCGTTCACTGGTCCCCGCTCTGCGTTTTCCACTTCTTTATTATTATTTTTCTTATTATTATTCTTATTCTTATTATTATTCTTATGAGTTCGTGTCTCCTGCTGAGGTCGACGCTGTTACTTCACACTCACTCGAATCTCTTGTTTTTTTAAACTGAAAACGCTCTTCTCATCCACTTCCGGTTCTGTCGCGTTCAACGAGCACGACGACGGCGTGACGTCAGCTGTTTTGAACTCCCAGATTCGGACGCACGTTGCACACGTGACCACAGGGCAATGTGGGCGGTGCTCGAACGCGCCTCCTTTTTTTTCTTTTTTTTTTGATTCGTGCACGTGTCCGCTCGAGGACCATCCCACCCCACCCACTTGTGCGCATGCGTGAAGGTGAAAAAACCCGAGCAGACCTCCACACAGCGTGAGAGGAGCGTCAGTGTGTGGAGAAGTGCAGGCAGAGGAACTCTGAGCGACGCATGCATTCTTCAGGTTGTTGGAGCGACTGGGCCCAGAACCCTGGGAGAAGTTCTGCTGCTTCCCTGAGGCTTCAGTTGATGTGTGACTGACAGGTGACCACGGCTCGGCCAGGGCTTTCAACCAGCAGCAAGTTTATTGCAAAAAATACAAAAGGTAACAAGGAACGTTGTCCCAGCCAACAGACTGGCAGTTTGGGTCGGCGCCGTTCAGAACCACACTTGGATGATGTCATCGTCCTCCATGTCCAGCTGGGCCGGAGTTTGCTGGGGGTTCAGCTGGACGCCGTCAAACATGAAGGTGGGGGCTCGGCGGGACCCCCGGGAGCCCTGGGAGACCCGGGTCAGGTACTGGGCAAAGACCGGGCCCAGGGGGGCGTCCTGAACACACACACACACACACACACACACACACACAGATGAAGAGGAGGAGGAGGAGGAGGAGGAGGAGCAGCAGTGAGTCAGGCAGTGAGGGTTGACTCACCCTGTTGACAGTGAAGTGGTGGGAGGAGTCTCGGCCGTTACTCTGCAGTTTCACAGTGATGCTGCCCTCAGCCCCGCCCACAGCTCCGCCCTCTGCTGCCATGACAACACACTCTGGAACACAAGGAGCCACAATATCCGCAGTCAGTGAAGGCAGCACGGGTGAGTGGAGGCGGCAGCAGGCAGTCACATGACTCACCGATGATGTCAGCGATGCAGAGGCCGAGCTCTCGGACGGTGGCGTCCGTGGGAAGCTCCGCCTCCTCTCTCATCATCAGCAGGCGGGGGCGGGGCACGTCCAAGATGCTGGACATCTGCGTCACCACGTCTGCCAGCGGCGTCGACTGTCAACGCAGCAATCAGACACAGGTGTGAGCTGAAGGGGGCGGGGCTAGCAGGGGGCGGGGCTAGCGGCAGACGCTGCGGCGTGGCTCACGCACCGACAGCACGGAGATCTTGTGGACGTCGGTCCGACAGCGGACCTTCAGGGGAAACTCCCGGCTGTAGGGGGACGAGGCCTCGGCGGCCCCGGGGGGGGTCACTATGGTGACATCATCATCATCATCTTCTTCATCATGACGGCTGGAGGCGATGACATCATCGTCGCCGCCACCGCAGTGCCGTCTCGTCCTCCTGGGCTGCAGCTCCGGAGAGAGGAGGGAGCTGACGGCCCGCAGCTTCCTGTCCACCTCACTGACACACACACACACACACAGCATCAGTCGTGTGTGTGTGTGTGTGTGTGTGTGTGTGTGTGTGTGTGAGAGTCAGTGTGTGTACCTGATCTTGCGGCGCACACATTGTGACTGCTGCTGGACGGGACTGACTGGAGGAGGTGGAGAAGGACAGCAGGTCCTGAAAGAACCACAGGTTCCACAGTCAGACAGCGCCCTCTGCTGGACAGTCAGGGTACTACACCACACACACACACACACACACACACACACACACACACACACACACACACACACACACACACACAGCGCCCTCTGCTGGACAGTCAGGGGACTACACAGTCACTCACGGTTCAGACTCCTTGTCCGACTTCTCCTCCTCCTCCTCAGAATCGCTGTGGGAGGTGAATGTCAGTGGTGGTCCAGGAGAGAACAAGGAGTGGTCTGCTGCAGGGTCGTCTGCTCTCACACACACACACACACACACACACACAGTCAGCAGACAGCAGAGGCAGCAGGCTCGGGGGACGCAGGGGGTCTGACTGGACCTGTGGTCTCCTTGGAGAAGGTGCTGGGCTTCAGCTGCAGACTGCTGCTCACCTGGACACACACACACACACACACACACACACTCAGTGTCACAGTGTGGCGGTATGGAGGTGCAGGGCTGGTCAGGTGACCAGGTGGGGTAGCAGGTGCGGCTCCAGTGCCTACCTGGTTGGAGTAAATGGGCACCGGGACGACGGCCGACAGGTTGAGGATCCTGCGGCGCTTCGGCGGCGGCCTGGAGGGGTCAGAGTTCACCTGGAGAACACGGCAGAAATCAACGACACTTCCGGTCCGAGCAGAGTTAGCGGCTAGCCGGCTAGCTGTAGCTTAGCTCCTGAGCAGCGGTGAGTTTCAACTCGCTTCCCTGCACTCCGGCTCAGTGTCGCTGCTTCTTACACACACACACACGCACGCACACACACACGCACAGTCGCGTCCGCTCCCCGCAACAGGAAAAACCCTGCTGGCCAGCCACAGTCATGACAGCAGCAGCAGCAGCTTGGACTCAACAGTCCCAGTTTGAACATCCCGCTGCTGCCAAAGTGTTGTTGTCCGGTTCCGAGGCTCACTGGGCCTCTGGGCGGCGCTCCTGCACCTCCGACAGCCTGAGCAGCACCGCGGTGCCGCTGACACACACAACACAGCACAACACGACTCAACACAACACAACACAACCTGCCGACACACTCACCGTCTCCGCCATCGCGCTAGTTAGTGTCATCCAAGCCCCGCCCCTCCCCCACTACCCCGGATGTAAAATACCGACCCGTTCATTTCAACGGAGTTGCTCACCCAGCAAATACACAGCCAGAAACTTTCTGGCTTCCGCCAAAAAGTTTAGTTCTTCTTTTTTAAAAACTCTTTATTGATATTTTTGTACAATAAGAAACAGAACAATATAGAACAGAACCAAACAAAATATCTGAGACGAGGAAAGAAAAAAAAGGAATTTAAATCTATAAAAAAAAATAAAAAAAATTAAAAAAATAAATAAAAATAAAATACATAGACACATATCAAACCCCTGGTGGTCAGGGCCCACAACTGCATCCAGAACCCCAAAGGTTCAAATCATCTTCAACCAGCTCCGCCTGAAAAGCTCCATTTTCATTTGCAATGCCGCAGTCGTGAGTGGACGCTCCTCCAGGTGCTCCTCCAGGTGAGTGGACCTCCAGGTGAGTGGACCTCTAGGTGCTCCTCCAGGTGAGTGGACGCTCCTCCAGGTGAGTGGACCTCCAGGTGCTCCTCCAGGTGAGTGGACCTCCAGGTGAGTGGACGCTCCTCCAGGTCAATACAGAGTTTCCATTGCATCTTTCATTTTCTTTGTCCACATTTATTTTTCAGTTTGATTTGATTTGATTTGTTTATTTCGAACATGGAAAAGTAATTAAAAACAATAAAAGGGATAGAAAACCCAAAACATATGAAAGAAAACTTAAAGAAAAACATATATAAAAAAAATAATAATAGAGTAAGCAATCAAACATCAGTGAAATATACATCAAAATAATATTGGTCATGCTCGAAAAGGGGTAGGAAGAAGTAAAAAACTTCTTCTCAGTCTTCTGATATATCTGGGTCTTGTATCGCAGGTGCAGGTGAGACTGTGAGTGCTGACTGGACCATGCTGCAGTTCACAATGCCCACCTGACAAAGCTCTCCCAGCAGAACAACGTCACTCTTTTGGACCCTCCTGCGTGTTCCCCTCATCTGAATGCAGCTGAGAAGCTTTGGTGAGGGATGAGTTGCAGACAGTGGAGGCCCTTCATGAAGACACCTCCACCAGAACCTCCCCGACACGCTGCCATCAAGCACGCCCAGAACCTCCCGTGGAGCTGCGTCGTCAGCTTCACTTCTGTCTACAGGGCTTCCAGGAGTCCTAGGGGTTCCAGGGCTTCCAGGGGTTCTAGGGCTTCCAGGGATCCTAGGGGTTCTACGGGTTCTAGGGCTTCCAGGGCTTCCAGGGGTTCTACGGGTTCTAGGTTCTACTCCACTTCTTCTGTTTGCATTTTGAAGCTCTACTGAGAACCTTCCTTACAGTCAGCAGTGTCTTCACTCTTCAGTGCCTGAAGGTTCTGACCAGGAGTGGATCAACAGGAGCCAGGATGGCAGACACGGAGTTGTGGGGGGGGCAGGGTTCTTTATTACACAGAGTACAAAAACAAAGCAGAACAAACAGAAACACTGGTGGCCGTCTCTTCCAGCTGACGGGTCATGTGACCTCCTCCTCCTCCTCCTCCTCCTCCTCCTTCACTTCTTCTTGTTCTCCTTGCACGCCACCACGTAGCGCTGGGCCACGTTGAGGGGGGGGGAGTAGCCGTCAGCGTAGGAGGTGTCCTCAAACAGCACCGAGTAGTCGTCCTGAGGCTGCACACACACACACACACACACACAGACACACAGACACACACACACACACACACACACACACACACACACACACACACACACACACACACACACACACACACACACACACACCAAGGGACAGAAGATGTAAATTAGCAGCTTTGTCAGAGGCCATCAACTGGCTGTGTGTGTGTGTGTGTGTGTGTGTGTGTTGGGGTTGTTGTGAGCCCCCCCTCTCTCACCCGGTGTGGGGGGGTGTGTATGAGTGCTCGGTAGAAGCAGGTGGTCTGGGGATAGAGGGCCAGGACCAGCTGGTCCTTGCTGAACAGGGCCTCGGGGTCGGTCTCTGGGTTGGCCTTCCACTGGGGCAGGGGGATGATCCTGCGCCTGCTCAGGGTGTGCCTCCTGCACACACACACACACACACACACACACACACACACACACACACACACACACACACACACACACACACACACACACACACACACACACACACACACACAGTGCCTTTTTGATTGGTCGGCTTCTGCTTTTGAATTATAAATAATAATCTGGAAAGAATCTCAAAGTAGCAGAGGAGGAGGGGGGGGAGAGGGAGGAGAGGAGGAGGAGGGAGGAGAAGAAGGAAGAGGGAGAAGAAGAGGGAGGAGGAGAAGAGGAAGAGGAAGAAGAGCAGTACTCACTCTTTTCCCTCCTCGTCGATGTCGTCCACCTCGTACCTGTGGTGGTGGAGGTGACAGGTGATTGACAGGTGTTCTAGGCTCCTCCCCTCCCTCCCTCCCTCCCTGCTGATTGGCCGATGGTGGGCGTGACACTCACTTGTTGGTGGAGTGGCTGTAGCTGACCACCTCCGCCAGGATCCACTGCTCGTCTCCGTCCACGGCCTTCACCCTGGCCGCCACCTTGTCGCCCTGCTTGGCCACGTAGTCGCCAGTGGCCGGCGTGGCGCCGCACAGAGGGGGGGGGCTGGGGGGGCGGGGCCAGTCATGTGATCCACCAGTGAGTGGCATTGATTGAAAGAGACAAACAAACTAATGAACACTCGTCCGAGGAGGTTGTACCTGTGAAAGAGTGAACAGGTGTGTGTGTGTGCGTGTGTGCGTGTGTGTGTGTGTGTGTGTGTGTGTGTGTGTGTGTACCTCTCCCCAGGCTTGCCTATCCACAGTGGCAGAGTCATGGCCGACTGCTGCAGCAGGGTCATCAGGACGCCGCGTCTCATGGTCTTCCTGGGGGGGTCGGTGTCACTGTACACACCCGCCATCTTAGCAGCTGCAACACAACACAACACAACACAACACAACACATCATCCTCAGCATCCTGCTCCTCCTCCCAGCAGCAGCAGCAGCAGGCCAGCAGGGGGCGCAGTCCTCACCGATCCTCCGCTCCTCCAGCAGTGATTTGATCTCGGCGATCTTATCCAGGGCGTGGCGCAGGATCCTGGTGGGGACGACCAATCACAGCGTCACACAGCCTGCAGACACACCCCCGCCCACCGGGGGGCGCCACTCCTTCACCCCCTCCCCTCACTCACCCGCACTCGGCCTCGGCGTCGGCCTTGGCCGTGGTGTACAGCCCTCGCAGCTTGGTGCGGTAGTAGGGGGACGCTGTGGACAACACACACACACACACACACACACTCAGCAGCAGCAGCAGCGTGTCCCTGGTGTGACAGTGTGTGTGTGTGTGTGTGTGTGTGTGTGTGTGTGTGTGTGTGTGTGTGTGGCATCAACTGACTCTTGTTCTCTGTCTGCATCCTCTCGTGTGTCTTCTGAATGTTGAGCAGGTTGTGTTCACTGCGGGACCTCTCCTCCTGCACACACACACACACACACACACACACACACACACACACACACACACACACACACTGTTCACTTCACCTGCCTCACTGCGACTCAGTGACTCATGAGTCAGCGCCCACCACCGACCTGAGTCTGTTTGATGAGCTGGTGCAGTTCGGTCAGCAGCTCGGCGATCTTTGTGTCAGCGGACATGACGTCACCGATCCCCGTCCTGCCGGAGAGCGAGAACACAAATCAGGCGTGATGGGCCCTGGGGTCCTCTAGGGGGAGCTGTGTTCCACTAATCACTGTTGTGTAGTTTCCCCCCCTTGCTTTAACTTTTAACGTTGCCCTCTTCGACACTCGTCTGCAGTACTGCCGGTACCAATCGGTACTTTAAAGGCCCCTTGGGGTTCTTTAGTTTGTGTTTTTGCTAAGTTGGTTGAGTAAAGTCTGTTTGTGTTGATCTGTGCTCCATGTTCCTCTTCTTCGTCACACAGCGCCAAGACAACGATGCTTGGCTGAAAGTGAACACGAGACGTCAGCATAATATTAATATAAAGGTCCCGGGTCCCGGGTCCCTGTGGCGCTCTGGGTCGAGTTCACTGAGTGAATGGGTCCTGAAGCGGAGCTAGCTCAGTTAGCACGAATAACAGCACGCTCACGGCTTCCGTTCAGCCAGGATGCTCACATTCACTCAGGTTAGCCTAGCTGCTAACGGCTAGGCTAACCTCCTGCTCCCGCTGCTCAACACGTTAGCCAACTGAATAAAAGTCACAAGGCGGGGACGTCACGATGCCAACAACACGGCCGCTGATGCGGTTGTCGACCTGCGACCTACCGTGCCGGAGACCCGCGGTGCTTCTCGCTGCTTGTAGCCCACCTGCTAACAGCTGCTGACAACAACAACAACACGGCGCCGCTGCTTCTTCTTCGGTGGCGCTATGCGGGCCGAGTGAGTGAGTGAGTTTCGCACTACCGCCCTCAGCAGGACAGAAGACGGAACAGCACCGCCTTTACCTCGTTCTCTAAAGTCGATGCTGGCCTGCTTCAAGAGCGGCTAGCCAGCGACCAGCTTCCGGCTTCTATCCGATGGAACGGCGATGGTTTTCCTGTTGGACCTGATCATCATCAGTCTCAGGTCGAGGCTCACTCGGTGTGCTCTTCCAGCCGAGGCCCTAGAATAGAATAGAGGGACTTTATTTATTCAACAGTGGGCACATTTGCATCATTACAGCAGCAGAAAAAAGATGGGAAATGAAATTACTTAAACAGAAATAAGGCAATAAAAAGAATTAAATATTTGTTGGGTATAACATGGTGACACTGTGGTTAGTGCTACCGCCTCACAGCAACAAGGTTGTGAGTTCAATTCCAGGCCTCTCCATGTGTCTGCTGCTTCTCCAGGTTCTCCATGTGTCTGCTGGTTCTCCAGGTTCTCCATGTATCTGCTGCTTCTCCAGCTTCTCCATGTGTCTGCTGGTTCTCCAGGTTCTCCATGTATCTGCTGCTTCTCCAGTTTCTCCAGCTTCCTCCCACACTCCAAAAACATGCATGTGGAAACTCTAAATTGTCCATAGGTGAGTGTGAGTGTGAGTGTGAGTGTGAATTGTTGTGTGTCTCTGTGTGGCCCTCATAAAGGGGCCACTGGTCCAGGCTGTCACCCTGCCTTCACCCAGTGGCAGCTGGGAGAGGCTGCAGCAGAGGAAGCAGGTGTTGAAAACAGCTGCATTTACAGATATCTATCTATATCTATCTATCTATCTATATCTATCTATCTATCTATCTATCTATATCTATGTCAGTCTCCACCAATGAGAGGCCTCTGTGGTATTGTGATGGCCTCAGCACTCCTGTCACTGCAGTGATATCTCCAGCTGCAGTGACCTTTGCTCCTCTCCAGGTTCACTGTGTTCCAACCTTCAGATCAACGGGCTGTCAATCATTGCCGAGTGCTGAGTGGAGGCCAGCAGTCTGCACACTCTGACCCAGTGTCACTGTGACCCCCACAGGGGGCGACAGAGAGACCTACTGCACCAGCAGGAGAGGGAGGAGCAGCTCCTCACTGTGCTGTAACCTCCTCCTCCTCCTCCAGCTCTTCCTTCCCCTCCTCCCTGTACTCCTCCTCCTCCCTGTACTCCTCCTCCTTGAGTTTTTCCTGCTTTCTTTACCCCATATTTTGCTCCTCCTCCTCTCTTCGTTCCTCCTCCTCTTCATCTTTGTACTCCTCCTCCCTCCCTCCTCCTGAGGTCCTCCTCCTCCCTGTGCTCACAGTTTCTCCCCTCCTCCTGTCCTGGTTCTGATCAGGAGCTCCTCCCTTCAGCACCTCCTCCCGGGTCTCTCTCTCCTACACATCCTGTTGTTTGTGTGTGTTTTGATGAGACCATGTGACCCTGGCCTGGGAGTCCTGTGGTGAGCAGGAGGAGCAGGAGGAGCAGGAGGAGCAGGAGGAGCGGGCGAGGTGGGCGAGGCCAGCGACCCGAGGAGACTCTGAGTCAACGCTTCATGTTTTTCAAACTTCAAACTTTCCGTCCCTCACTTGTCTGGTGATGCAGTGCAAGAAGAATACACACACACACACACACACACACACACACACACTCACACACACACTTACAGCTCCCCCAGTCTGGCCCGCAGAACTTGAGTCAATAACAGTCAGTAGGTCATCAAACAGCTGCATCTCCTCCATGAGTGCAGTGTTTCCACTGTCATTTCAATAAAGAGCTCAACACCCTGGAGGTTCTGGGTGGTTCTGGATGGTTCTAAGAGCTCAACACCCCGGTGGTTCTGGGTGGTTCTGGGTGGTTCTAAGAGCTCAACCCCCTGGTGTTTCTGGATGGTTCTGGGTGGTTCTAAGAGCTCAACCCCCTGGTGGGGCTTCACAGACTCTGACTTGGTTGCAACTTTGCTTCGTTCTCCAGTGACGTTACAGCAACATGTGTTCTCCATGATGGAGTGTTCTGCTGGCACCCTGTAGAAGCCACTGTGGCCCCAGCAGTCAAACCGTTGCCCCCCCCACCGCCCCCCCTCCCCCCGCCCAGCTGGACTGGACTGGACTGGCTGTCAGTGACCTCACTGGTTTGGTCACCTGCTGGGCTGCTGATGGAAGGATTCCAGGTGTTCTAGTTGTGTTCCTTCTGTTTAATAAGGTCAGTCCAGAGTTTGTTCAGTGCAATCTCTCTCTCTCACACACACACACACACACACACACACACACACACACACACACACACACAGTGAATCAGGTCAGGGTTGTGTGAAGCTGCAGCTGCTGATAAACAGTGGAAACACGCTGCGACCACGTGACCTCCACCTCCTCCGTCATTGCAGCAACACAACAACGGGGATTTTTGGATGGAAACAAAATAAACCCTGAGGAGAAGCAGTGAGTGGAGGAGAGTGAGGGAGCCGGGCCGGTTCGGTCCGGTCCAGCGGTTCCGGTCCGGGCTGCAGTCCGGACTCTGCTGCGCACCCTGGCCGGGATGATGCAACATGTGGGCGGCAGAAGCAGAAACAGGACACCAGCCAGGTGGGGGGGTGGGGGGGGGTGGAGCCTCTTCACTATAAGAGCGCTCGGAGCTCCGCAGCAGCAGCAGCAGCAGCAGCATCACCTTCATCACCACCTTCATCATCTTCATCTTCTCCTCGCACTCGTAGCGCCGCCATGAGTCACGTAGACGTGAAGAACCTGAAGCCGAACTCCTTCGAGGAGGAGTACTACGACCAGTACGAGTACTACAACCTGACCGACAAGTACACAGGTGAGCGCACACACACACACACACACACACACACACACACACACACACACACACGGAAAACAAACTTCGAACATCGAGTCTAGAGGTCCAGAGGCTTCCTGGTGATCCATGTTGTTGTTCTGCTGTTCTCTCTCTGAGAAAGTGGAACCCGACCACATTTGAAACTCGACCAGAAGAAAGTTGTCTTGAAGAGAGAGAGAGAGAGAGAGAGAGAGAGAGACAGAGAGAGAGAGAGAGAGAGAGAGAGAGGGAGAGAGAGAGAGACAGAGACAGAGAGAGAGAGAGAGACAGAGAGAGAGGGAGACAGAGAGAGAGGGAGAGACAGAGAGAGAGACAGAGAGAGACTGAGAGAGAGAGAGACAGACAGACAGACAGACAGAGAGAGAGGGAGAGACAGAGAGAGAGAGGGAGAGAGAGAGAGAGAGAGAGAGAGAGAGAGAGAGAGAGAGAGTCTAATGCAGTGGTTCTCAACCGCTGGAGTCTCGGGACACACACACACACACACACACACACACACACACACACAACATCCCCAGCTAAACCCCGCCCCCCTCCTCCGCAGAGGGCTCGGCCCGGAAAGGCCGAACCAAGAAGGAGGCCAGCGACAACACGAACCGACCCAACCCGGGCGGCCACGAGCGCAAGATCACCGAGAAGCTGCAGAACAGCGAGCGGAAGGAGAAGGAGTGACGGACAGGTGAGACTTCCCGTGCTCTCTCTCTCTGCGGTCGCTGCTCCGTGGCCCCGCCCCCTCAGTGAACGTGGCGGTCACGTGACTGATTGCTTTGTTTAAAGTGGTGCGGCGCTGTGTTGTGTTGTGTTGTGTTGTGTTTATTTTTACTGCGCGATCGCGGTTTGGCCGAGCTCAGGTCCGTTAGCGTGACCGCAGCCCCCAGCAGGGGGCGCTGTGCTGCTGCTGGCTCAGCTGGTGTGTTGCTGGTCCTGAATGACCGTACAAGCACGAAGCAATGGTCAAAGATAGCAACCGGTAGGGTTTATAGACACAACCTTCAACCAGGATGTAGCAGCGCTGCTCCGGAGCCGCGTGCCGCTGCTATTATATCAGTGTGTTCATGATTTATCACCTTTTCTGCCAACTGTCACTTCATCCATCGAGTTAATGACGTCATCAGTCTTTGACGACGTCACTTCTATGTGGCTGCTGTGGCTCCCTGTGTACTGCAGGGCGACTCGGACGGCTCAACCCGGAACCCCGACCTCGGTCTCCATGGCGACAGACTGACGCGCTCCTGAGCGAGCGTCCCGGCTGAGCAGCGCACATGCACGCGCTCCACGACGACGTTCAGCTCTGAGCGCGCTCCCAGGGCCCGGGCCCGTGGCCCACACCTTGGTCCCGGTTCTGACCGCAACACTGCACCAGGTGGTGGAGCTCTGGTGACGCGGATGGATTTGTTTGTTTTTTTAAAGATGTTTTTGTAATCATTAAAAAGTAGATTCTAAAAGGACTCGTGTGTGTTTTTTGTCTGACTTAAACTCTTTACTGAGGCACAGATCATCAAGGCAGGTGGTCATGTGACTCCTGGTGAGACACCTGAGTGGTCCAAGCTCCATGTTGGACCTGACTGAAGCTTTTTTTATTGAACATTTTGAAATTCAAACTCTCACAGAGGCTCATAGTAATAATAG
Organism: Nelusetta ayraudi; assembly: GCF_046127955.1. Lineage (NCBI taxonomy): Eukaryota > Metazoa > Chordata > Actinopteri > Tetraodontiformes > Monacanthidae > Nelusetta > Nelusetta ayraudi. The sequence goes on from NW_027466235.1 coordinate 129,756, forward strand.
TAATAATAATAATAATGATAATAATAATGATAATTATAATAATGATAATTATAATAATAATTAACCTTTAACCTGTTCATGGAGGAACACATGAAGCTTCGCCCTCCATTCAGGATATTTCTACCCGACAACAGGATGATGATGTTAATAATGCATCAAACGTGCAAGCACAAACCATCCATACCATAAGAAAATCTTTCACTTTTACAGAAATGCACACCTAAACATGGTGTACTTCTAGTTAGAGCAGCTGTGCTGTGGAATCTTCAGTAGGATTTTCCCGATGGACTGCAGGTCACAGCAGGAAAAACCTTCCCGGCTGCCCAGGAGTCCTCCTGGCTTTCAAAAGCTTCTCCTGATGACACACTGGGCAGTACCGACGATGAGTCATCGCATATCACAAGCTCCTTCGCCTCAGTCTGAGGGGGCGGAGTCAGTTTCTTACAACTGACCAGGGGCGGAGCTAGGATTCTAGGAGCGCAGGGGCTTAGCCCTGGGGGTGCAGATGTCTGTGGTCGAGGCTGCTTTCCTGCTCATGCTGCCACTCTGGTGAATTCCAGTACTGAACATCATACTCAGAGATCCGAGCCCAAGTAGCCACGCCCACTGTCCGCCACTGCAACTGACTGAAGCCTCTCACAGCCCAAGAGGAGTTCTGGGCTGGAGGCGCCCTCTGGTGGCCAGAGTCAAGGACGGCATCCACCGGCTGACTGGAGAAGAGATGATGATGATGAAGATGATGATGAAGATGATGATGCTGGTGGTCCTCAGACAGGAGGTTCAGCAGCTCTCCTCCTCCTCCTCCTCCACGGTGATGACCATCATTTGGATGCTGTGGCGGCCTGGCAGCGTGGACCCGCCCACTTCAGGTCCGTCGGCACCAAACGACTCCAGATTGATGTGGACACACCGCAGCCTCCAGCGCCGGAGCAGCACCTCCATCGACCAATCGCAGCTGAGAGACGAGGAGGAGGAGGAGCTGTTAGGGAGCGCAGTGTGGTGACAGCTGGTTGCCGTGGTTACCGCTAAGGTCTTCAGCTGGACCTTCTGTCCTGGTAGGTGGTCCAGAACTGGGCCCGGGGGTTCCTCCTCAGCAGGAAGGCGACGGTCAGCAGGAGGTCCTCGAAGTCTGCAAGAAACAAGAACCCAGACGCTGCTCACTGGCTCCTCCCCCTGGCTGCATGCCAGCGTTGCAGTCCAGACCGCAGCAACCAACCACCGATCGAGACCGGCGAGGATCGAGTCGGCCCAGTCCCAGTCCGAGACCAGACCCAGTTCTGGAGAGCGAGACCGCCCTCCAGTACTACACCGCTACCACCAGCAGGAGGCGTGGCCCTGGAGAACCCACCTGGCGGCTCGTAGAAGACGTCTGATCCCAGGATCACGTCGACCCGCGGCGCCAGCAGCGCCACCAGCTCCGGCGACACCTCCCCCCAGGTCAGGCCCACCACCGCCACCTGCTGGAGGCCGTTGGCACGGCAGCTACGCCTGCAGCTCTCCAGGCAGGGCGGGGCGTCCGTCAGCGTGACGCGGGCTCCGCAGGCGGCGGCCAGCACGCCGGGCAGACTGACACCGGCGCCGAGCTGTGGAGAGGGAGGGGGAGGGGGAGGAGTCAGCCGGAGACCACGCCCACCCGGACAGTTAGTAATTGACTGCGCCGCTCACTTCCAGCACCGCCCGGCCCCTCAGCTGCTCCCTCCTGGTCCACACGAACTGGGCCAGAACCACCGCACAGGGCCACACATACATCCCATACTGCTGCTCCAGTACCTGGACACACACACACACACACACACACACACACACACACACACACACACACACACACACACACACACACACACAGAGTGAGTTTTAGCTTGGCAGCTAAGCTTAGCTAGCTGGCTCCATATTAAAGGTTCTCAGTTCTATCTGGAGGAGGCTCAGTTCTATCAGTATCACAACTGGACTCATTCTGCTGCTCACTGAGTGTTGGACAGTTTACACTGCTGCACGTGACTGCGGACTTTCAGAGGTTGCACTCGGAATTCCGCTGTTCTAAAAGTACAACGACAATAACGGCTTTCCATTCCAAGTTCAACCTCAAGCCACGCCTACCGAGCCCGGCTGCTTGTAAGCGGAAGTGTGGCTGACCTCCGGGATGGAGACGCACGCGGACTCCGGCGGGCTCCTCCGCGGGTCCTCGTAGCGGAACACTTTGCAGGCTGTGACGGGACCAGAACCACCGGCCGCCATCCTCCGTCGACAGTCCGACTACTACTACTACTACTACTACTACTACTTCTTCTTCTTCTTCTTCTTCTTCTTCTTCTGCTCCTGTTGTGTTAAGGCGGGTGGCAGCCAACTTGTTAGGTGCATTAGCGCCCTTTACTGGCAGGAGTGTGGTACACAATAACTGCCTCCCTTTCCCTCGATGTAATAAGATGAATAAGAATAATAATAATAATTAGTTGTTTTTAAAAAAAAAATAATTTCTTATATATTTTTATATTATATATTAATATTTTTTACACATTTATATACACTTTATTTATTTATTTATTTTTTATCACTCGTGAGTTCTTTAAGAACTGAATTAGTGCTTTATATATCAATATCTTCTTTTTCAATATTATTCAATATTACGTTCAGATTAAAAACCTGCACCCCACTTTCACTTATTTACTTTTTCAGCCGTCTCCAGTTTTGCGACCGGAACTTCCGCTCCGTCACTGTCTTGGTCCGCTGGCTTCCTCAGCAGACACTGGACTCCTCGGCTGTCAATCGCAGTGACATCACCGGTTTGCCGCCCTCTACGTGACAGCCAATCAGCGCTCGGCTCGTTGAGTGGCGGCCAATCAGGCTTGAGTCGTTGTATTCGGGGCGGGATATTTGACGTCAATCATTGTTTCTCCCTGACAGACAACCAGCCTGCTAGCCCGCTAGCCCGCTAGCTCTGATGCTAACCGCTGACGGGACGGTGGCGTCCGGTCGGGTCAGCGCACTTCCGCCACACCTGCTGCTGCTGCTGCCGCTCCAGCCACACGGCGAGTGAGCCGCGGCCTCGCTGCCAGCCACCGGAAACCAGGTGAGACTGTCGGGACCGCGCAGAACGCCGCCGGCTGTCAGTCAGCGGCCGCCTGCGTGTTTGTGTTAGCGTCGTCTCCGGTGTAGCCGAGCAGCGCTAACACGCTGTCCCGCCGACAGGAGGAGCGATGAACCACAAGAGCAAGAAGCGCATCAAAGAGGCCAAGCGCAGCGCGAGGCCCGAGCTGAAGGAGTCCGCGGACTGGACCAAGCACGGCTACCATGACACCTTCGACCTGTCGCACTGCACCGTCAAGGTACCTGCTGCTGGCGGCGCTAACACGGCTAACAGAGCTAATGCAGCTAGCTGACCGGCAGGTGTGCACTTTGTCACGTAGGCGCCGAGCCGCCCTTTATGAGCCAGCTCCCCCTCCGTAGGCCAGTTAGTTAGCTGGTTAGCTTAGCTCCAGTGCTAGCTCCTGATCTCTGTGCTAACACACAGGAAGCAAAGTGAAACATTTAGCATCAGTTTGCCTCCGTATTTCAGGGAGGTTTAGGGAACAGAAATCTGTCAAACAAAAGGCACAGGTGTGTGGGGGGGTGGGGGGGTGGGGTTGAGCAGGTATGTTGCCACTCCGGTCTCACACGCAACATGTCTTCACTGACTTCACACTCCCAACTGTCAACATCCAACACACACACACACACACACACAACATGGCACAAACAGAAGTCACACTGGGAGCTCAGTAATTGGAGTGAAAATAAACAAAGTAGCAAGAGCCTCTGCTCCTCCTCCTCCTCCTCCACTGTCTCGACCTCCTCCTCCTCCACCACCTAGACCTCCTCCTCCTCCTCCTCCTCCACTACCTCCTCTCCTCCTCCTCCGAGCCACCACTTTCTCTCCTCCTCCTCCACCGTCTCGACCTCCTCCTCCTCCACCTTCTCTCCTCCTCCTCCTCCACCTTCTCTCCTCCTCCTCCACCACCTTCTCTCCTCCTCCTCCACCACTTTCTCTCCTCCTCCTCCTCCTCCACCACCGACTAGACCTCCTCCACCACCACTTTTTCTCCTCCTCCTCCTCCACCACTTTCTCTCCTCCTCCTCCTCCTCCACCACTTTTTCTCCTCCTCCTCCTCCACCACCGTCTAGACCTCCTCCTCCACCACCACTACCTCCTCCACCTTCTCTCCTCATCCTCCTCCTCCACTTCCTCCTCTTCCTCTCCTCGTCTCCTCACTGCTGCTCTGCTCCTCCCTCCTCTCAGGACAACGTGGAGCGCGTGGACGCCGGCGTGATGAGCGCTGAGGAGTTCATCCAGCGCTTTGAGCGTCCGTACCGCCCCGCGGTGCTGCTGGGCTGCCAGGACAGCTGGCCGGCCCGGGACAAGTGGACCCTGGAGCGCCTCAAGAGGAAGTACCGCAACCAGAAGTTCAAGTGCGGCGAGGACAACGACGGCTACTCGGTCAAGATGAAGATGAAGTACTACGTGGAGTACCTGGAGAGCACCCGGGACGACAGCCCGCTCTACATCTTCGACAGCAGCTACGGCGAGCACGCCAAGCGCCGCAAGCTGCTGGACGACTACCAGGTGCCCGCCTTCTTCAGGGACGACCTCTTCCAGTTCGCTGGCGAGAAGCGCCGCCCGCCCTACAGGTCAGTTCTACTGCTGCGAGTCCGATGGCGAGAGAGCCGGGTGAGCTGACCGCTGACCCTTGACCCTTGACCCCCGCCCAGGTGGTTCGTGATGGGCCCCTCCCGCTCCGGCACCGGCATCCACATCGACCCGCTGGGCACCAGCGCCTGGAACGCCCTGGTCCAGGGCCACAAGCGCTGGTGTCTGTTCCCCACCAACACGCCCCGAGAGCTCATCAAGGTGAGCCGGCAGGACGGAGGCAACCAGCAAGACGAGGCCGTCACCTGGTTCAGCGTCATCTACCCCCGCACCCAGCAGCCCAGCTGGCCCCCCGACTACCAGCCCCTGGAGATCCTGCAGAGACCTGGAGAGACCGTCTTTGTCCCGGGTCAGTCACCACCTCCACCACCCTGACTCACCTGGTCTCTAACTCACCTGGTCTCTAACTCAGCTGGTCTCTAACTCACCTAGTCTCTAACTCACTTAACCACTAACTCACCTAGTCTCTAACTCACCTAGTCTCTAACTCACTTAACCACTAACTCACCTAGTCTCTAACTCAGCTGGTCTCTAACTCACCTAGTCTCTAACTCAGCTGGTCTCTAACTCACCTAGTCTCTAACTCACTTAACCACTAACTCACCTGGTCTCTGACTCAGCTGGTCTCTGACTCACTTAATCACTAACTCACCTAGCCCCTGACCCCCACCCTGACGAACCGCATCCATAACAAACCAGCGGGTGCTGAGCTGCACTGTGTGTGTGTCTCCACCAGGGGGCTGGTGGCACGTGGTCCTCAACCTGGACACCACCATCGCCATCACCCAGAACTTTGCCAGCACCACCAACTTCCCCATCGTTTGGCACAAGACGGTCCGAGGGCGGCCCAAGCTGTCCAGGAAGTGGTACCGGTGAGTGGGGGGGGTTCTACTTTCTCTTAGCTTAGCATCAAAGCTAAGGGAGGCTATGGAAGCAGCTAGCAGCTGGAGACCAGAGCTTTATTTTAAAAAAGGGACTTTGTGTGCGTGTCCTTCCTTGCAGGATCCTGAAGCAGGAGCGCCCCCACCTGGCTGCCCTTGCAGACAAGGTGGACCTGCAGGAGTCGACAGGCATCGCCTCGGACAGCTCCAGCGACTCCTCGTCCTCCTCCTCCTCTTCCTCCTCCTCCGGCTCCTCCGACTCCGACGTAGGTTCTCCAGACCAACACACCGTAGGAAGATACCGCAGCTTTATTCTGAAAGAGACTTCCTGTGTGTGTGTGTGTGTGTGTGTGTGTGTGTGTGTGTGTGTGTGTGTGTGTGTGTGTGTGTGTGTGTGTGTGTGTGTGTGTGTGTGTGTGTGTGTGTGTGTGTCAGGGGGAGTCGGGCTCGGAGAAGGACGCCGTGTCGCACCGCAGGAAGAAGAGGAGGACCTGTGGGGGAGGGGCGGCGGCAGCAGCGGCCAATGGCGACGACGATGACAGCAGCCGACAGGACGACTGCATCAGCAAGGAGCGCAGCTCGTCCCGGTGACCTCTGACCTCTGGGACGCCCTCTGACGCCCACCCACCTGCTAGCAGCTAAAACGGCTGCCCGTCGTTAAAGTTTTAACTGGCCCGAAGTCCCAGTGGGAGGAGCTCTTCACCCACCAATGACAACGTCGGGCTGTGTCACGTGATCGTCGAGGGAGGGAGGGGGGGAGTTAGGGTGGAGGTGAGGGGGAGGAGCCAACCGATTCTGCCTGGCAGCAGGTCCAGCCGGGTCAGCTGACAGCCTGGACCTCTACTGAACCACAGGAGTGGGATGCTAACCAAGCTAAGCTAAGCTAAGCTAACCAGCATCCCATCATGTGACACAGATGTGAGCTCCAACTTGTTTGTCCCTTTAATGCACTTAAACTGCTGAGACACACACACACACACACACACACACACACACACAGCCTGGGACTGTAGGTAGGTGGCGCCACATGACCCAGAATGCACTGCAGCGGGTGAACCAGAGAGCTGCTGCTGCTGATAATCAACAACACACACAGGAAGTGATATGATGGATGGTGGGTTGTAGCCACGCCCCCTCCGCCTCCCCACCATGGTGACCTCCTCTACCGCTGTAGAGACTAAAGTGCCTGTTCATACCTGCCCAGGTCACCCACCAGGTGGCCTACCAGGTGGCCTACCAGGCGACCCACCAGGCGACCCACTGGGCCCAGGACTCGCTTTTACTGATCAATAAAACCTTTTCTACCAACCCTGCGTGTTGTCATCAATGAATCAGCTGATCCTCAGGTTGTTTTAATAAGAATTTGATGAGCAACGTGTTTTCCTAACGGACCGTCGGTGCAGTGACGTCACTCCCACACGCATAGCCCTCATGTTTACTGTCGTGACGTCACGGTCCGGTCCCGCAGGGGGTTCGACGCCGTTTCTCGCTTTATTGTGAAAGTTTTCCCCTGACTCGCACTGTCAAGTGGTGACGCGGCCGTGACGTCACCGCCAGCCGGGGTGGCTCTTGAGCGCGTGGAGCGGCGGCGCGCGGCTCAGTGAGAGCGAGACCGCAGCCCGCTCCGCAACCATGGACCTCCTGCACCTGGAGCCCGCCGTCCTGCTGCCGGCGCTGCTCGTCACCCTGCTGGCGGTGCTGGCGGCCCGCGCGCTGCTCGGCCGCACCTCCGCCACCTCCTCCAGCACCTCCTCCTCAGCCGCAGACAAGAAGCGCTCCGTCGGCTACGGGGACGAGGCACCGCCATCCCGCGCTCTGGCGGCACCGGCCCAGCAGGTAGGACCGACCGGAACCAGCAACTCATCCTCACTGACACATCCGGGTCAGACGAACCGAGCCGAACCGGGAAGAGCAGAGTTTCATTTTTCTGCGTAACTTCTAAAAAAAAACAACAACAACAACCCCAGACTATGAGAGACACACAATCATGTTGTGTAAGCAACACAAGACGCTTCATCACAACTTTATACACACTGCCGGAAGCTGAGCACTTTGGACCGATACATTTGCCTGAAACTCCTCTGTGTGTTTTAAAACTCAATAAAAAGATACAAACAAAAAAAAAAACAATCGGAACACTTTGTGTCCCTGCACCTCGTATTGGTGTCGTTGGCCCCGCCCACTTTAGACGACGTCACACACACGAAACGTTTTCATTCAGTGCAGATTGTGTTTTTGTTTCAGTACAAAGTGACAGTTGAATAACTCCGGTGAGAGAGGGCGGCTGCTGATTGGCTGGCAGCCTTTGACTGAAGTTGGCTGTATTAATAGCAGCTAGCGGCTAAAGTTAGCAACCTAGCCTGAGGGCAATATTTCATGTGTGGTGGAAATGTCACACTGGGCACGTTGAGTTGGGGGGGGGCGTGGTCAGATGTGAGACCCTGCCCCTTTATTGGGGGGAGAAAAGGAGGGGCTTGGTCTGCCGCCAGAGGTCAAGTGGGTGTCGACCTCCAGCTGCGCCTATATTTGGCATCGTGCTGGAACCCTATATTTACACCTGAGCGTGTCGGTGTCACATGTCTGAAGATGGGCCCGGCCACGCCCCCTTCCCATCGCATGTTTGATAAGCACTGCGAGAGTGTGTGTGTGTGTGTGTGTGTGTGTGTGTGTGTGTGTGTGTGTGTCCTCAGGACAGCTGGAGCTGCATCATAATCTCACCCTGATCCTGTGATGAGATTTAAAAAGTGATCAGCGACAAACCAGCAACCTGCGTCCTCATTGGCCATAAGAGAAGGGGTGGGGTGTGGGGGCAGGGGGAGTGAGTGCTGAGGCCACGCCCACTCACTTCACCTGAGCGCAAGTTATCACTTCCATGCAGCAGCGAAGCATCACGGACTGAACAGAACCGCCGCTAGCCTCCCCTGGCGAGCTAACAGCTGTTAGCGCCAGCGCGGTCACGTGACAGGGAGGGCTGTGATTGGCTGCAGCCTGTCGTCGTTGTCGCCCCTCCCCCATGATCCCAGATTTACAGCTGCCACCTGAACCGCCGCCCAAAGTGGCAGCGCGCCCTGCGTGTTCTTAGCATGTAGCCGCCGCAGGCTTCTAGGGTTGCAGCTCCGCCCCTTCAGCACGCTGCCTTACAAGGCAACAGGTCAGAGAGCGGCGCCACCTCCAGGAGGTCCACCCAGAACAACTCCTGGTCCCGGTCCTGGTCCTGGTCATGTGTGCGTGCGTGTGTGTGTGCGTGTCAAGAGGTTTTATTTGTCCTGCTGTCAGCAGCAGGTGGCGCCGCCTGATCCTCAACATCAGCTGCAGCTGACAGCAGCCGGTCGTCATGGTACCGCTTCAGAGAACCAGAACCACCGCAGCGGCCCTCAGTGGCATCGGCCTAGTATTACCCTGAACCTGTCCGGAACTTGCCCCTCCCTCACCTGTCTCAAACATTCTGTCTCCACAGTCTGGACCAGAACCTGCAGGAGCACCAGAACCTGTCCAGGAACCAGTGACGGTACCAGAGGTTGTTCTGGAACCAGTGAAAGTACCTGAACCTGTTCCAGAACTTGTTGTAGAACCAGTGACGGCACCAGAGGTTGCTTTGGAACCAGTGAAAGTGCCGGAACCTGTCCCAGAACCTGTTGTAGAACCAGTGACGGTACCAGAAGTTGCTTTGGAACCCGTGAAAGAACCTGAACCTGTCCCAGAACCCGATGTAGAGCCAGTGACGGTACCTGAAGTTGCATTGGTAGCTGTGAAAGACCCTGAACCTGTACCAGAACCTGCTGTGGACCCGGTGATAGTAGCAGAAGTTTCTTCAGAACCAGTTGATGTTGCAGAACCTTTCCAGGAATCAGCAACTTCACCGGAAGTTGCTCTGGAACCAGTGAAAGTACCAGAACCTGTTGCAGAAGCAGTGGAGTTTCCAGAGCCACAACCTATCGACGTACCTCAAGTCAAAGAACAAGAACCGGTCCCTGAACCAGAACCAGTATCTGTCCCTGAACCTGTTCCAGAACCAGAGAAGCCGACTGAATCTGTTCCAGAACCTGCACCAGAGCCCTTGGTGGACCCCGAAGTTGAGCAGCCCCAAGCTGAAGTTGAACCTGAGGCCGAGGTGGCATCAGAACCAGAACCCAAACCAGAGGCAGAGAGCGTCCTGAACCACGGTAAGACCAGGGTCCAGGTTCTGTAGCACTCGACTGGACCAGTACCTGGATTAGCTCCAGGTCTATTTGGTACCACGAGTCCATCTCTGGTGCCAGATGGTGACCAACTGTCACCCCTTGTCACATCAGAGGGGAACAAAACCCGTACCTGGGTCTCGGTGTGGTCTCGGCAGAACCTGCTGGTTTGGAGGCCTCTGGGACTCCGCCCACGCTAATCTGCTGTGCTGTTGTTAGCGTCTGCTCAACACTGATAACTGCTCATGACAAATGCAGTCCTCCTCAGCGGGAGAAGAACCTTCAAAACACACCTAGTACCTTGTAAACACACCTAGTACCTTGTAAACACTGCTGGTACCTTCAAAACTCACCTAGTACCTTGTAAACACTGCTAGTACCTTCAAAACACACCTAGTACCTTGTAAACACACCTAGTACCTTGTAAACACTGCTAGTACCTTGTAAACACTGCTGGTACCTTCAAAACACACCTAGTACCTTGTAAACACTGCTAGTACCTTCAAAACTCACCTAGTACCTTGTAAACACTGCTGGTACCTTCAACACTTGTGGTACATTTAAAACAAGGACCAACTGGAACAAAGTACCTGCAGCCCACTCTGTGATGTTCAGTAATAGATGCTAATCCATTAGCATCAGATGGTGTGTCTTAGCCCACACTGGAGAGGGGGGGGGGCATCGCTACATGATGGTCACATGACCTGAACCTGACTGAGCACGGTCATACCAGCAGACGGAGAGAATGAAAGCTGCAGTGATGTTGTCAGCTGAGTGCTGCTGAAGGTTCTGAAGGTTCTGAAGGTTCGACGTGTTGTCTTGTTGTGGAGTGCTGCTGCTGGAGTCTCCTGTGGCGGTTTGTGTCCCTGAACGCCACCTGCTGTCTATCTCCTGCCCAGCAGACCAGGCGGCCGCTGGAGATAAGGTGACGTTCACCGCAGGGAAGAAGCCGAGCCGGCTGGAGGCGCTGATGAGCAAGGAGGAGGCGGAGGAGGAGCAGAGGTCTGTGCATGCCCACCACCGCCGCTACGCTAACCCGCTAACACTGATGCTCCCTGCCACATGCTAACACTGAGCTAGCTGCAGAGGCTAAGGCCTCCAGCGCTGTGGCTCACTGTGATTCTATGGGGTTTGTGTGTGTGTGTGTGTGTGTGTGTGTGTGTGTGTGTGTGTACCTGTTATTCCTCTCTCTCACACACACACACACACACTCACACACACACACACACACACACGCTGAGGCCCCTCCCCTCTGTGTGTGATTCAACCAATCCTACCTCCTGGTGCCTCGTGTCGTCTTGGTCCATGTATTCAACCTGCTGCTGCTGCTGCTGTGATTGGGTGCCTGCTGACGAAGGCGGAGCTACGCGTCCCATCCCGACTGACTCAGCCTGCTAACCCTGCATGCGAGCTGCTAACCCAGGCTAACCCAGGCTAACCCAGGCTAACCAGCGCTACCAGTGAGTGAGTCTCTACCTTCAACTCACTTCTCTCTCAGCTCTCGTCCTTGCTATGCTGATTTCGGCCACTAGAGGGAGCTCACGTCACCCGTTTAAAGTGAATGGTTTTGGATTGGAGGCTCCACAGTGTGGCTCCTCCAGGTGTCTCCTGCTTCTAACTGGAGTCTTTCTGCTCCTCCTTCTGCTCCTCCTGCAGAGCTGCTGAGTGACCTCCGCGCCTGCCAATCACGTCCAACGACATCTTCTGCTCGTCTTCGTCCTCCTGACCGTCCTTCAAAAACATCATTAAAGTGAGATTTGGACTCAAAGGCCGGCTCGTCTCTTCACTTCCTGTCTGTCACCACTGTGGTGGTCGCTGATGGCGTCCTGATGGAGCTACGAGAGCCCACGGAGGACACGCAGCTCCACCTCCCGCAGCAGCAGCAGCAGCAGCAGCAGCAACTTTTCTAGTCTGTGAAACTGTTGAGCAGAAAAACCAAGAATCTGCCCTTTGTGTGTGTGTGTGTGTGTGTGTGTGTGTGTGTGACTCCCAGGGTGCAGCAGGAGCAGCTGGCGGCCATCTTCCTCCTGCTGAAGGAGAACCAGGAGGTGCTGGGGGAGGTGACAGAGGGGGACGTGGAGGAGCAGATGAAGCTCTACAGCCTGTGACATCATCATCACGCCGTTGGCCCGTCGACCAACCAGCATCAGCCGTCATCATGCCCCTCCCCCTTCTGCTGTCTCTGGGAAACTTTGATTTGTTGTGAACTTTGACCTTTAGTGTGGTCAGTCTGCTGACATGGAAGAGATACAATCCCACAGCCAACCACCAGGGGGCAGGTTTTCCACCTACAGGCGCTCTAGCATGGGTGGAGCGCTTGCCCACTAAGCTAAGCTAAGCTAAGCTAAGCTAAGACAGTGTGCAGTGTGTATGTTGTTGTGGTGGATTGTTAGTGTGTGCCTTCTAACAACATGTAGCGCCACCTTCAGTTGCAGTTCCTCCTGACGATGTTGAGAAGTAATTTCAATGACAACAATGTAGCCAGTTTTGAGCAAGCTATCAGCTATCAGCTTGCTGCTCGTGTTAATATTTCAAAGTAATAATAATTCTAGCTTCTATTTAATAAAAGGCTGTTGTTTTATTTTGTGTGCCAGTGCTCCGTCGTTCTCCCCTGCAACTCTTTGCATCATCACGTGATCACGAGTGTCCCGCTGAAGTGTCACACACTTCACCAGTCAGGCGTCACACAGCTAACATGCTAATGTTGCAGCGGCAGAAACTCACAACAAGTCAGTCAATTCAACATCAACACAATACAACTCTCTCTCTCTCTCTCTCACACACACACACACACACACACACACACACACACACACACACACACACACACACACACACACACTGGTCGGTCTGACGTCACACTCGGAGTAACTTTCAGGAGGGAGTAAAGCGGGAGGGCTCGGCGAGCCTGAACACGGGACGCCGCAGCCGGAAAACGACGGCTCCTTCAAAATAAAGGGCTTCAAAGTGACAAAGTGGCCCGAATGAGCGGAAACTGGCATCAGTGGACCGGAACAGTAACTTCACAACAACAACGACAACAAAAGTTTCAGCGATCAAGTTCAAAAAGTGGAGCAAACGCACCAATCAGCGCATCAGAACAGAAAATATCACTTTATCACGTTTTCAGTGGGAAAGTTGAAGGTTGTGTAATAAAAACAGACTGGTTCGTATCTTTGCAGCATTTTTGACTGCTTGTCCGGACCTTTTCTCCTGGTTCTACGCCCTCACGTCACGCTCAGTGTGTAGCCCCGCCCCCCCGTTACAGCGCGGAGGAAGGTGGATGAGTCTGTTGTGAAGATGAATTGTCAGACATCCGGCCACCTTATTGTGAAGGTCCAGGCCGGATGTTGTCGGTGGTGTCCGGCAGCTTGCCGCTCGGTCCTGGAGCGTCCAGCGGGGAGAGTGTGGCAGTGAGGCGGGCAGGGAGCCGCGCAGCGCCGCCGTCCTGCTCGCACACCTACGGGGCCGCGGACCACCGAGAACCACCGCAGGGTTCACTTCCGGGTCAAACTACCACCGTCCCGGACCCGAGGGAAGGAAACTCGCGAACTTTCCCCGGAATTCCAGCCAGGAAAAGTGGGAGTTCCGCCGGATCGGAAAGTTTCTCGGAAGGTGAGAGTCTGTCGACGGGTTCTGCTTCCGGCGGCCGACAAACAGCCACCGAGGAGCGGCCACAGGGAGCGAGCCAAGGTCCAAGGTCCAGGTCCAGGTCCAGGTCCAGGTTCAGGTTCAGCCCCGGGTCCAGCTGGCAGGGATAAATCTCCAGGAGGAGCCGCACGGCGGCGGAACTTCACCGTCAGTCCGAGCAGCTGAACCGGGTCAGGACCCAAGAACCGAAGAGTGACGTCACACTGGGCTGGAGTCTGGAGGAGGTTTCGGTGGGTCTCGGTCCTGGTCCTGGTCCTGGACTAGCAGGGTCCAGGTGGGATGAGGAGGCGGAGGAGGAGGTGAAGGACCTAGTAGCTCCGCCCACTCAGCCGCTTGTCAGCTGTGATTTGTGAGCCGTAGGAGGAGCTTCCTCACCTCCTCCTGCTCCTCCTCATCACCTCCTCCTCCTGCTCCTCAACTCCTCAGCCTCCTCCTTCTCCTCCTCTTTGTCACCATCATCACCTCCTCTTCCTGCTCCTCCTCCTTTGCCTTCACCTACTCCTCCACCTTCACCTCCTCCTGCTCCTCCTCATCACCTCCTCCTGCTCCTTGCCTCCTCCTCTTTGTCACCATCATCACCTCCTCCTCCTCCTGCTCCTCCTCCTTTGCCTTCACCTACTCCTCCACCTTCACCTCCTCCTACAGCTCCTCCTCCTCTTTGTCACCATCATCACCTCCTCCTGCTCCTCCTCCTTTGCCTTCACCTTCACCTCCTCCTACTGCTCCTCCTCCTCTTTGTCACCATCATCACCTCCTCCTCCTGCTCCTCCTCCTTTGCCTTCACCTACTCCTCCACCTTCACCTCCTCCTGCTCCTTGCCTCCTCCTCTTTGTCACCATCATCACCTCCTCCTGCTGCTCCTCCTCCTTTGCCTCCACCTTCTCCTACACCTCCATCTCCTCCTCCTGCTCCTCCTCCACTTCCCCCTCATCATCACCTCCTCCACCTCCACCTCCTCGTCATCATCCTCACCTCCTCCCCTCCCCTTGTTGCTGGTTAGCATTAGCACTCTGCTAGCTGTGCTGAATCAGTCACCTGAAAGCAGAGCCCCTCCCCCTGATCAGCTGATCTCTCGTTGACTTTGCAGGGCAGGAAGTGACATCACAACAACGAGGTGGGGGCGGGGCCTCTTCTCCGGCCCTCGTCATGAGGCCCTGAGGAGCAGGAGGAGCAGAGGTGTGAGCAGCGGCTGGCGGTGGCAGTGAGGGGCGGAGCCTGGGCCAGCAGGGGCGGGGCATCATGGGGAAGGAGCAGGAGCTGCTGCAGGCGGTGAAGACTGGAGACCTGCAGGCCACCATGAAGCTGCTGACCAGGATGAAGAGCAGCAGGAACAGTGAGTGAGAGGTCACCTGACCAGGGGGCGGGGCCAGCAGGGGGTGGGGCCAGCAGGGGGGGCGGGGCCAGCAGGGCCACCTGGTCCTGGCTGCTGGTCGGTTGCTTGCTGGTGATGGGTCGACGTTGTGGTTCTGCGTCTCATGGGGGCGGAGTCAAAGAGGGGAGGCGTGGCCTCCTTTCATTGCGTCGATCAGTGATGGCAGGACACGGCGCCACCTGCTGGTGGTCCAGAGTGAAGGCCAGCGCAGCGCTCTGCTGATGGTGTGTGTGCGTGTGTGTGTGTGCGTGTTTGAGTGTGTGTGTGTGTCAACTCTGCTGTTGGTGTGTGAAATTACACATTGAACTGCCTATTGTGTGTGTGTGTGTGCGAGTGAGTGTGTGTGTGTGTGTGCGCGTGTGCGTGTGTGTGTGTGTGTGCGTGTGCGTGTGTGTGTGTGTGTGTGTGGTTATGTAACCCTGTCACAGTCTTTCAACTCTTCACTCTTTCTTTTCATGGCTGGAAAGAGTCACATGACCCTGTTATGTCATGTGACTCTTGTGGTGAAAAGTGAGTTTGGGTCTGGAGGGCGACACACACACACACACACACACACACACACACACACACACACACAGTTCCCATCATGCCCTGGGCCCTGGTGGAGGAGCAGCGACAGTGACTGAGGCTCCACCTGATTGGCTGAACCCCTGTTAGGTGGGGGGTCGGGGGGGGCGTGTCCTTCACCTGGGCTCCCAGGTGCGTCCTGGATGGTGGGACCATCAGCACACCCTGGTTCCAGGGTGGAGGAGCCCAGCAGCAGCAGCAGCAGCAGCAGCAGCAGCAGCAGCAGTCAGGTTGAATTACCCACAATGCTCTGCTCCTCCACAGAGGAATTCACTGAGCTCTAATTTAGGTCGGAACTTGTGGTGAGAAGCTAAAAATGGTGTTTTTATTTTCCTCTTTTCAGGCTGCACCACTGCACCCTGTTAGCATGTTAGCCTGTTAGCATGTTAGCCTTTTGTCACAGGGAAGAAGAATAGAGGCCGTGATGTCACAGCACTGGAATGCAGGACCCTCGGCGCTACCTTAGACCCTCCAACACACACACACACACACACACACACACACACACACACTCTGAATCTGACTCCAGCCAGGCCCCTCCCCCTTCCTGTCAGTGGAGCTTTCAACTCTTCCGATTAAGAAGGAGAAGGAGGAGGAGGAGAAGTGGAGCAGGGAGGAGAAGGTGGAGGAGGAGGAGGAGGAGGAGGAGGTCGCTCTGCTGCAGAGCCTCCAGGCGAGCAGCCGACTGTCCAAACACCTCAGATCTGCTGCACTTGATGGTCTGAGCCGGGCCTGGTACTCAGCCTGGTACTGAGCCTGGTACTGAGCCACGGACCAGAATAGGAGAGGAGAGAGGAGGAGAGGAGGAGAGGAGGAGAGAGGAGGAGAGGAGGAGAGAAGAGGAGGAGAGGAGGAGAGAGGAGGAGAGGACGTGAGAGGAGAGAGGAGGAGGAGAGGAGGAGGAGGAGGAGAGAAGAGGAGGAGAGGAGGAGGGGAGGAGGCGAGGACGTGAGAGGAGAGAGGAGGAGGGGAGGAGGAGGAGAGGAGGAGGAGAGGAGGAGGAGGAGGAGAGAAGAGGAGGAGAGGAGGAGGGGAGGAGGCGAGGACGTGAGAGGAGAGAGGAGGAGGGGAGGCCTTCATTCATCCCACAGTGGGGAAGTTCATCACAGCAGAAACGAGACAGCAGAGTCGAGTGTAAAAAGATGGAAAATGATTTGAATTAAAAATAAATAAAAATAAAATATTTGTTGGGTCTTAAAGGGAAAAAAAATGTTATTTACATCTGGTCACCAGTTTTACTTCCAGCTGTTTACACAACACACACTTGACTGCTGTAGTAGTGTGTGTGTGTGTGTAATACATAACCTTATCTCCGGGAGGAGGCGTCGCCCCAGCCAGGCATGCCCGGTCACATGTCAGTGTGTGTGTGTGTGTGTGTGTGTGTGTGTGTGTGTGTGTGTGTGTGTGTGTGAACAATGCGAGGAGTCTCGTCTTGTTTTAGGTTGAAACAGGAAAACGAGCGACTCCGCCCTGCTGAGTAACACATACACGCAGTTAGCCTGTTAGCACGCTGGTGCTACATTAGCCTGTTAGCATGCTAGAGCTACATTTGCCTGTTAGCGCACTGGCGCTACATTAGCCTGTTAGCATGCTAGAGCTACATTAGCCTGTTAGCGCACTGGCGCTACATTAGCCTGTTAGCATGCTAAAGCTACATTAGCCTGTTAGTATGCTAGAGCTACATTAGCCTGTTAGCGCACTGGCGCTACATTAGCCTGTTAGCACAGGGTTTGTGACGAGTCCTTCACTTGTCTACCCTGCCAGTTTTAGATGTGACATCACTGATCAGGAAGTGATTATTGGTTATTGATGACATCACACACACACACACACACACACACACACACACACACACACACACACACACACACAGGGCGGCTGGTTAATGTTGTGTGGTTGTGTTGCAGAGCTGCTGGGATCCTCCAAGAAGCTCAACATCAACTACCAGGACACTGATGGGTGAGTAGCGAGCCTCCACACTGACTCCGCCCCCTCACGCTGTCTCCACCCCCTCCGCCCACTGACTCCGCCCCCTGGTGGTCTGCTTGCAAAACCTCTGGCTGAACTCTGAGCTTCCTTCCACACTTGTCTCACTTCTATGCTGTGTGGTCGGGGCTCTCATCCTAAACGCCACACACACACACACACACACACACACACACACAACACACACACACACACACACACACGGGAGAGGACGACGCTCCACGATAAAGACTTTGAGATCTTTATGGAGCCTCTGGGGTCAAAGGTCACTGGAGGTTGATAGTTCACCGGCTGGTTGTCTGAGATTCTGCAGCCTCTGTCAATATGCTGTGCGTGTGTGCGCGTGTGCGTGTGTGTGTGTGTGTGTGTGTGCGTGTGTGTGTGTGTGTGTGTGCGTGTGTGTGTGTGTGTGTGTGCGTGTGTGAGTGTCTGTATGTGCGTGAGAAACAAACAGTGTGTGTATGTGTGAAGAGGTTTCTGGGAGACAGTGGTGGTCCACAGTGACCCCCAGGGGTCACCACCTCCCTCGGCCAATCACAGAGCACTTTACCAGGCTGAGACCCAGACGCCTCGGCGTAGGGATACAGGCAGAAAGTAGTTCCTTCAGGATGTCCTGCCTGTGTGTGTGTGTGTGTGTGTGTGCGTGCGTCAGTCAGTCAGTCTTCCATTACTCTGGAACTGCCCCTAGCCATGCCTCAGCGAGACACACACACACACACACACACACACACACACACACACACACACACAGCTGAATGCCATCTCTGTTACACAACACACCCTTCACAGGAAGCCCCCCCCCCCTTCCATCTCCTCCTCTGTGTTCGCACATATAGCCTGTAGCTGTGCTCTGAGTGTGTGTGTGTGTGTGTGTGTGTGTGTGTGTGTGTGAGGTACAATAAAAGGTCCACAGATGCTCCTCCTTCCTTGAAGCTGTGGACTGAACAGGGTCACTGAATGCATCGTCCATCCAGGATCTTTTACACTGTGTGTGTGTGTGTGTGTGTGTGTGTGTGTGTGTGTGTGTGTGTGTGTGTGTGTGTGTGTGTGTGTAGGTTCTCGGCACTGCACCACGCTGCACTGACTGGGACCAGTGAGCTGCTGGAGGCTCTGCTGGAGGCTCAGGCCACTGTGGACGTCAAGGACAGCAATGGTAGCACACACACACACACACACACACACACACACACACACACACACACAGAGGGAGAAATTGTGCCAGGGTTTGGTCAGTGGCGCCCCCTGCAGGTGAGTCTTTGAAATGCATTTTGTTGTGTGTTTGTTCGTCTCAGATTTTTTTTTAGATCAGATTACAGTAGATCAGATTACAGTAGATCAGATTAGACTTTCTTGTCATTGCACACGTCACAAATTCAGAGCAGCAGTGAGCATCCAAGTGCTTAGCAGTGAGTGCACATTACATGCACTTTATGATGAAGATGATGGTGGTGATGATGGTGATGGTGATGATGATGATGATGATGATGATGATGATGATGATGATGATGGTGATGATGAAGATGATGGTGATGGTGATGATGAAGATGATGATGATGAAGATAATGGTGATGGTGATGATGAAGATGATGATGATGATGATGATGATGATGGTGATGGTGATGATGAAGATGATGATGATGAAGATAATGGTGATGGTGATGATGAAGATGATGATGATGATGATGATGGTGATGGTGATGATGAAGATGGTGATGATGGTGATGATGATGATGATGAAGATGATGAAGATGATGGTGATGATGATGATGATGATGAAGATGATGAAGATGATGGTGATGATGTCACTGCAGGGATGCGTCCGCTGCACTATGCGGCCTGGAGGGGGCGGGCTCAGTCGGTGCTGACGCTGCTGCGGGCCGGGGCCTCGGTCAACGGGGTGTCACTGGACGGACACACCCCCCTGCACCTGGCCGCCCAGTACGGACACCACCAGGTGGTGAGTGCACACACACACACACACACACACACAGCTGGCAGCTATGCTGAAACTCCTTTTGTGTTTCTTTGTGTGTGTGTGTGTGTGTGTGTGTGTGTGTGTGTGTGTGTGTGTGTGTGTGTGTCCTCCAGTCAGAGATGCTGCTGCAGCATCAGTCCAACCCGTGTCTGCTCAACAAGGCCAAGAAGACTCCTCTGGACCTGGCCTGCGAGTTCGGACGCCTCCAGGTGAGTCCTGCCGCTGCTCCCCCTGCTGGCCAGGGAGAGGCCTGCAGCGCTCTGACTGTGTGCTGGGCTCCACCAGGTGGCGCAGCTGCTGCTGAGCAGCAACATGGTGGCGGCGCTGCTGGAGGGGGAGAGGAAGGAGGAGGGAGACACCGGCTTCACCACCCCACTGCACCTGGCAGCTAGGAACGGACACAAGGACCTCGTGCTGTAAGACTGCTGGCTGACTGCTGACTGACTGCTGACTGACTGACTGTAAGACTGACTGACTGCTGACTGACTGCTGACTGGCTGACTGTAAGACTGACTGTAAGACTGCTGGCTGACTGCTGACTGACTGCTGACTGACTGACTGACTGACTGGTTGACTGACTGACTGCTGACTGACTGACTGACTGCTGACTGACTGCTGACTGACTGACTGTAAGACTGCTGACTGACTGACTGACTGACTGACTGCTGACTGACTGACTGACTGACTGACTGTAAGACTGACTGACTGACTGACTGACTGACTGCTGACTGACTGACTGTAAGACTGACTGACTGACTGACTGCTGACTGACTGACTGACTGACTGACTGTAAGACTGACTGACTGGTTGACTGACTGCTGGCTGACTGACTGTAAGACTGACTGACTGACTGACTGACTGACTGACTGCTGACTGACTGCTGACTGACTGACTGTAAGACTGACTGACTGACTGACTGCTGACTGACTGACTGACTGACTGACTGTAAGACTGACTGACTGGTTGACTGACTGCTGGCTGACTGACTGTAAGACTGACTGACTGACTGGTTGACTGACTGGCTGACTGGCTGACTGACTGACTTACTGACTGACTGGTTGACTGACTGACTGACTGACTGACTGTAAGACTGACTGACTGACTGGTTGACTGACTGGCTGACTGACTGACTGTAAGACTGACTGACTGACTGACTGCTGACTGACTGACTGTAAGACTGACTGACTGACTGACTGCTGACTGACTGACTGACTGACTGACTGACTGTAAGACTGACTGACTGACTGACTGACTGACTGACTGACTGTAAGACTGACTGACTGCTGACTGACTGACTGACTGACTGACTGACTGACTGCTGACTGACTGACTGACTGACTGACTGTAAGACTGACTGACTGACTGACTGACTGACTGACTGTAAGACTGACTGACTGACTGCTGACTGACTGACTGACTGACTGACTGTAAGACTGACTGACTGACTGGTTGACTGACTGGCTGACTGGCTGACTGACTGACTTACTGACTGACTGGTTGACTGACTGACTGACTGACTGACTGCTGACTGACTGCTGACTGACTGACTGACTGACTGACTGCTGACTGACTGACTGTAAGACTGACTGGCTGACTGACTGACTGTAAGACTGACTGACTGACTGGTTGACTGACTGGCTGACTGGCTGACTGACTGACTGTAAGACTGCTGACTGACTGACTGACTGGTTGACTGACTGACTGCTGACTGACTGTAAGACTGACTGACTGGTTGACTGACTGACTGACTGGTTGACTGACTGACTGCTGACTGACTGTAAGACTGACTGACTGACTGCTGACTGACTGACTGGTTGACTGACTGACTGACTGGTTGACTGACTGACTGACTGACTGGCTGACTGGTTGACTGACTGACTGCTGACTGACTGACTGACTGACGACTGACTGACTGACTGACTGACTGACTGACTGACGACTGACTGACTGACTGACTGCTGACTGTAAGACTGACTGACTGACTGACTGACTGCTGACTGACTGACTGGTTGACTGACTGACTGACTGGTTGACTGACTGACTGACTGACTGGCTGACTGGTTGACTGACTGACGACTGACTGACTGACTGACTGCTGACTGTAAGACTGACTGACTGACTGACTGACTGGTTGACTGACTGACTGTAACTCCATCTGTCGCCAAGGTCTGACCATGTGTGTGTGTGTGTGTGTGTGTGTGTGTGTGTGTGTGTGTGTGTGTGTGTGTGTGTGCTCAGGCTGCTACTGAAGTCAGGGATGGACATCAACCAGACCACCAGGTCTGGCTCAGCGCTGCACGAGGCCTCACTGTACGGCAAGACGGAGGTGGTCCGCCTGCTGCTGGACGTGAGTCTGAGCCTAGCTTAGCGCTGCTTAGCCTATCTTAGCGCTGCTTAGCTTATATTAGCCTAGCCTAGCCTAGCTTAACATGAAATAATATAGGAAGACATTTTTCATGAAGCAAAATGATTAGAAGTCAGAAAGGTTGTTGTTGCAGTACTGTGCCTGGCCACTGGGCCACTGGGCTGCTGGGGACTGTGTGTGTTGATGTGTGTGCTGCTGCTTGCGCCCCCTGCAGGCCGGTGTGGACGTCAACATCCGCAGCAGCTACAACCAGACGGCGCTGGACATCGTCAACCAGTTCACAGCATCGCAAGGCAGCAGAGACATCAAGCAGCTGCTCAGAGGTTCTTCATCACCCTCCTCCTCCTGCTGCTGCTGCTCCTCCTCTCCCTCGTCCTCCTCCTGCTCCTGCTCCTCCTCTCCCTCGTCGTCCTCCTCCTCCTGCTGCTGCTCCTCCTCCCCCTCTTCTTCTTCCTCTTCTTCCTCCTCCTCCTTCTCCTCCTCTTCCTCTTCATCACCCTCCTCCTCCTCCTGCTGCTGCTCCTCCTCTCCCTCGTCCTCCTCCTCCCCCTCTTCTTCTTCCTCTTCTTCCTCCTCCTGCTGCTGCTCCTCCTCTCCCTCGTCCTCCTCCTCCCCCTCTTCTTCTTCTTCCTCTTCATCACCCTCCTCCTCCTCCTGCTGCTGCTCCTCCTCTCCCTCGTCCTCCTCCTCCCCCTCTTCTTCTTCCTCTTCTTCCTCCTCCTCCTACTCCTCTTCCTCCTCCTCCCCCTCTACTTCTTCCTCTTCTTCCTCCTCCTCCTCCTCCTCTTCCTCTTCCACACCCTCCTCCTCCTCCTGCTCCTCTTCCTCCTCCTCCTCTTCCTCCTCATCCTCCTCTTCCTCTTCCTCACCCTCCTCCTCCTCCTCCTCTGCCTCCTCCTCCTCCTCATCCTCGGACCTCTTTGCTTGTGTTGATTCCAAGAGTTATGTGACCAGACCACCTGAGCCCTGCTGTGTGTGTGTGTGTGTGTGTGTGTGTGTGTGTGTGTGTGTGTGTCCTCTGGGGGGCGCTGTGTCCCCCTGTCCTCCTCCAGAGGCCACAGGTGTGCTGCAGGTTCGAGCTCTGAAGGACTTCTGGAACCTTCACGACCCCACGGCCCTCAACATCCGAGCCGGTGACATCATCATGGTGGGCCGGCTTCTTCCATTAGCTTAGTTTAGCTTAGCACCCCCTAGTAGCTTACAGCCTAGGGTTGTAGAAGCAGCGAGCAGCTAGCAGCAAGTAGCGAGCAGCTAGCAGCGAGCGGCTAGCAGCTATGCTGAAGCTGACTGTGTGTGTGCGCTGCCCCCTGGCTGCAGGTGCTGGAGCAGCACGCTGACGGCCGCTGGAAAGGTCACATCCACGACCAGCAGAGGGGGACGGACCGGGTGGGCTTCTTCCCGCCCTCCATTGTGGAGGTGCTGAGCAGGAGGAGCGGTAGGAGGCCCCGCCCACCACACCTGGCCTCACCTGCCAGGACACGCCTCCTCATCCCTCACCTCCTCTCCCCTCTCCTCCGCTGACCCTCCCCCTCCCGACTCCTCCCCCATGTAGGCGGAGTCTTGTCTCGCCACTCTTCTCTTCCCGCCCACCGCCTGCCATCGCTGTCCCTTGGCTCCGCCCCCCAGACTGGCCCCTCCCCCTGCCCTCAGTACAGCCCCCCTGGTCACATGGTGCTGCCCCCGCTGGCCAACAGTGCAGGTACACTCAGGAACACTGTCCCTGCTGTCATGGTGACATCACTTCCTCTTCCTGTTTGAACTCCAACACACACACACACACACTCAGACTCCTCCCGCCTCGGTGCTGCCCCCCTGTGGCCAGGTACATGTGAGTCTCAGCAGGATGTCGACACCAGGAGCAACAGTGCCCCCTGGTGGCAGCAGTCCAGAGTGCAGCAGAGTGAGCGCTGAGGTCTGTCTCTCTGTCGCCCCCTGCAGCTGGAGACAGGAACAGTGTGGGCAGTGTGGGCAGCACCCGCAGCGCTGGCAGTGGCCAGAGCAGTGAGAGTGCCGCTAGCGCCCCCACTGGTGGACCTCAGCAGCAGCAGCAGCAGCAGCAGCAGCAGCACAGCACCCCCGCTGGTCACTGCGACAACAGCAGCCACAAGGTGACATGGCAACACAACACAACAGCGCCACCTAGTGTACTAAGCCACTGGCTCCCTCCAATGGCAGCCAAGATATCACGGGTCAAACTCTGGCCCGCGGCCCAAACACAATGACGCCGCCGGCCAAACATGGTCCTCATGGCGTAACCCCTGTGTAGTGACAGTAGGGGGCGATGGAGGACAAATCACGGACTCTGTGTGTGTGTGTGTGTGTGTGTGTGTGTGTGTGTGTGTGTGTGTGTGTGCAGCTGGCGCCCCCTGCTGTCGATGCCGGATCCTCCACCCTGCAGCCTGAAGCCCCTGCAGGCGCTGCTGGCGCCCCCCGCAGGCCAACAGTGGCGGTGCACAGCTTCTCCCAGCAGTTTGTCCGTCCGCAGCAGCTGCTGGAGGGGAAGGTGAGCAGGGCCCCGCCCACCTGGCCACGCCCACCTGGCCTCAACCTGTGTGTGTGTGGGTGTCGTTTTAGTGCACTTCATGTCAGAGGGTCGGTTTCTTCTGTTAGCCTCAATTAGCTTAGCATTTAAGCTAAGGAAATGGCCAGCTGAGGTTGAATGCTGAGAAGGTTCTGGAAGCAGCGAGCAGTGGCGCTAAAACTCCCTGTGTGTGTGTGTGTGTGTGTGTGTGTGTGTGTGTGTGTTGGTCTTGCAGGATTCCGAGGCCATCCACCAGTGGCTCAGTGACTTCCAGTTGCAGCAGTACACTGGGAACTTCCTGTCTGCCGGCTACGACGTTCCCACCATAAGCAGGATGACCCCGGAGGTCAGCCGCTCAGGTCATGTGACGCGGTGGTGGTGGTGGTGCTTTGGGGTGGTCAGCTGACCTCTCTCTCTCTCTCTCTCTGTCGCTCGCCCCAGGACCTGACGGCAGTGGGCGTGACCAAGCCGGGCCACAGGAAGAAGATCTCCATGGAGATCAGCAACCTGGAGATCCCGGACTGGCTGCCCGACTACATCCCAGTGGGTCCCCCA
Source organism: Nelusetta ayraudi (assembly GCF_046127955.1). NCBI lineage: Eukaryota > Metazoa > Chordata > Actinopteri > Tetraodontiformes > Monacanthidae > Nelusetta > Nelusetta ayraudi. The sequence continues at coordinate 154,488 of NW_027466235.1, forward strand.
CACTGACCTCTGACCTCTGACCTCTGACCACGCATTCTGTCAACGTGTTGTTGCTCTGTGGCATCTTTTTCATTATTAGTTTTTTTTAATGTACTCTTTTGGTTTTGCTGTGTCTAACTGTTTCTATTTCTACATCTCTAAGTCTCTCCATCTCTGTCTCTGTATTTCTATATTCTTCTATCTCAATAAGTATCAATCTCCTCTCTCCCCCCCCCCCCTCCCCCCAGGCTGACCTGGGGGAGTGGCTCAGCGTCATTGGTCTTCCTCAGTACCAGCAGCAGTTGTTGGAGAACGGCTACGACTCCATGTCCATCGTGCAGGACCTGAGCTGGGAGGACCTGCAGGAGATCGGCATCACCAAGCTGGGTGAGCAACTTGCAGCAACATCAGAGCCTTTGAAGCCCCCCCACGGTGTTGGGCTCTTAGAACCACCCAGAACCATCTAGAACCACCAGAACCACCAGGGTGTTTAGCTCTTAGAACCACCTAGAACCATCTAGAACCACCTGGACCACCAGGGTGTTGGGCTCTTAGAAGCACCCAGAACCACCAGAACCACCAGAACCACCTGGACCACCTGGGTGTTGGGCTCTTAGAAGCACCCAGAACCACCAGAACCACCTGGACCACCAGGGTGTTGGGCTCTTTATTGAAATGACTGTGGAAACACTGCAACCATGGAGGAGATGCAGCTGTTTGATGACTGACTTTAAGTTCGAAGGGCCGGATTAGAAACCATTACGGGCCGCATACGGCCCCCGTGCCTTAGTTTGTCCATGCCTGGTCTAGCCACTATAATAAAGTAGAGTCCACCGCTGCTGCTGCCCCCTGCAGGCCACCAGAAGAAGCTGATGCTGGCGGTGAAGAAGCTGTGCGAGGTCCAGCGGGCCCTCCAGGGCCAGTCAGGACCCTGGAAATCCTCCGGGACCCCCAGCGGCCAGGAGGGCCAGCCCAGCGGGATCCTGGGGGTTCCGGGGGGGACGTGGCAGGGCCAGGAAGGGGGCGTGGCCCCGGAGGGGGGCGTGGCCCAGGAGGGCCTGGACCAGAGGCCCTCCAAGCAGGTCCCCCTGGGGACCGCCACCGTCTTCAAGTACCCGGCCGTCCCCGCCAGGCCCAGGGCCGTGGCCCCGCCCCCCTCCGCCAGGGGGGGCGCCACCCGCTACGCCCTGTCAGACGGAGAACCTGAGGAGGACGACGAGGACGAGGGCGGCGTCTTCACTGGAGGTGAGTGAGGGAGCTGCTAGCTGCTAGCTGCTAGCTGCTAGCCTAGCAACTCAACATCATTGTGAACTCCACTGAATCATTTTCAGCTTCATACTTGACAATGGAGAACTTCATGTTGCACTCAGATCCTGTGGGAGTTGTAGTGTCAGCGCTGCATGTGCTGTGTGATCGCAGCGGGCCAGTAGCTCTGCCAGTGATTGTGTATTGGCCTCACGGGCCAAATTGCGGGCCATATTTGGCCCGCGGGCCAGAGTTTGACACCTCTTGCCAGTGTGGAGGTGTGACTGTGTTTGCCTGTGCAGGTCACTTGTCCTCCTACGCCACCCTGACCAGGAAGCCGGGCCGCAGCCAGCTGGTGCGGCCCGATCAGAACCTGGCCCGGCAGGATCAGAACCTGGGCCGCAGCCAGTCCTTTGCCGTGCGGGCCCGGAAGAAAGGCCCGCCTCCTCCGCCCCCCAAGAGACTGAGCTCGGTGAGCAGCGCCGACGGCACCGCCGCCGCGTCGCCTCCTGCTGGAGGGACGCCGGCGCCGGCGGAGGTCCGCAAGGAGGAACAGGAAGTGGGCGGGTCCAGCGAGAGCATCCCCTTTGCCGAGGAGGGGAACCTGACCATCAAGCAGCGGCCCAAGGCCCCGGCGCCGCCCCGGGCCCAGGCCGTGCTGGAACCACCCCACCAGAACCCGCTGGAACCACCCCACCAGAACCAGGGCCTGCTGGAGCCCCCCCGGGACCAGAACCTGCTGGAGCCGACCCACCAGGACCAGGAGGTGCCCCACTTCAACCTGACCGAGTCCGACACGGTCAAGCGGCGGCACAAGCACAGGGAGCGGGAGCAGGACGGAGCCCCGCCCCCCGACACACTGGGGTCGCCCGCCGGGTCGCCCGCAAGGTCGCCCGCAAGGTCGCCTGCAAGGTCGCCTGCAAGGTCGCCCTCAAGGTCGCCCTCTGCAATCCCCAAACCCATCCGGCACAGCCTGCTGGCGGCTGCAGGTAGGAAGCTTCTGGTCCAGTCTGATCCGGCCTGATCTGGTCTAGTCTGGTCTGGTCTGCTCTGAACTGATCAGGTCCGGTCTGACCCAGTCTGACCCAGTCTGGTGTCTCTCCACAGCCGGCCTATCGGGCTCCTCGGTGGCCGTCAGTGGGGGTCAGAGTCTGGCCTTCACCGCTCCGTCCTCTCCGGTCCACGGCCCGGCCCGGCTCAGCCCCGCCGGCCCTCTGTCCGTCTCGGCCCCTCAGAGTCCCTGCCTGGCGCCGGCCCGGCCTCAGGCGGAGCCCTGGTCCCGGGGGAACCAGGTGGTGGAGCGGCGGCTGGAGGAGACCAGCAGCAGCCTGGCGGCAGCTCTGAAGGCCGTGGAGAAGAAGCTGAGCCAGGAGGACGTCTCCAGCAGGTCCAGCCGTCTTCATGCTCCACTCTGATTGGTCCACTCACTCACTCACTCACTCACTCACTACCAGAGCAGAACAGCTGGTCGTCCAGAGCAGCAGGGGGCGACAGAGGCCCGGAAGAAACCTGGGCTGTGTCTCAGTTCAGGCTCTGCATCCTTGGAAGGCCGCGTTTGAAAGGAAGTTGCTTGAACATCCAACCAACCAACGGTTAGCTTGATGCTATGAAAACCTCACTTCCTGGGTTGGCCAGCAGGAGGGCGCGGCGGTGAAGGCCGGACCGTCCCGGGTGGTTACCGGGGAGGCGGGGTTTGGTCGGTCCTTCTGGGCCGGGTCCTTGGGAGGACGCTTCCTTCCAAGGATGCAGACCCTGAATTGAGACCCAGCCCGTGAGCAGATCCAGACTGCAGGGGTCAGAGGTCATCTGACCTTTGACCTTTAGGTTGGGGTGAAACGGAAATACAGAAAATGGAGACAGGGAGATGGAGTTGGAGAGAGAGAGAGAGAGAGAGAGAGAGAGAGAGAGAGGGAGACAGAGAGAGAGGGAGAGACAGAGAGAGAGGGAGAGAGAGAGAGAGGGAGAGAGAGAGAGAGACAGAGGGAGGGAGAGAGAGAGAGAGAGAGAGAGAGAGACAGGGAGGGAGGGAGAGAGGTTAGAGGGGTATAATTCCAATACAGAAACACAGATGCATCAGTGAGTGACATATATAAATGTAAACAGTGTTAGTCCCGCCCCCTGTCTGTCACTGTTGATCCCGTCCACCGGGGGGCGCCACCTCCATCGGTGACAGAGACTTCCTGCTCCCTCCTATGGGGGGGCAGAGGTGTCTGTGGCTGGCGGGGTCCTGCAGTGCCAGGCTGGGCCTGCAGGGGGCAACCTCTGACTCTGAGCCCTCTGTGACATCAGCGTCTCCTCTCTCTGCAGATCCAACACGGTCCAATCGGCTCGCAACATCCTGGACGACATCGGCAACATGTTTGACGACCTGGCCGACCAGCTGGACGCCATGCTGGACTGATAGGCCCCGCCCCCAGGACAGGCTCCACCCCCTGGGTCACCACTACCAGAGGACCACCAGCACCCCTGCGGACCCCCACAGCAGGCCCAGCACGGCCTCAGCAGGACCAGACATCACTTCCTGTCTGAAGTTTCCCGACATCACTTCCTGACTCAGTAGGTGGTGTCATGACATCACTTCCTATCTGAGCTGGCCGCGTCCTGACATCACTTCCTGTCTGAGCTGCTGGTCTCCCACCTGGTCTCCTGGTCTCCCACCTGGTCTCCTGGTCTCGTCTGGTCCGAACATTTCATGGTGAACTTTTGTGGTATTTAAATCAGAATCTATTTTTGTCCCTGTGACGAGGAGCAGCACCACAGCGCCCCCCAGCCAGCCTCTTCTCTACACAACATTACAATGGATTGTTACATATTATAAAGAGCATTATGAAGCGGTTCTGAACACAGTGGGGGCGCTCTGTGCTGGTTGTCCACTAGAGGGAGACACAGCAGGAGCTTCAACCAAACCAACATGCTCAGTGAACTTCCTGTTTGTCTCTCGTTTGTGTGAGTGAGCGTGTGCGTGTGCGTGTGCGTGTGTGTGTGTGTGTGTGAGAGATTCCTACCTGCGTGGTGACCCTCAGGTGGTCACATGACTCACGTCTTGAGGAAATCTATGTTAAAGTTATTTTCTTTCTTCTCATCATCACATGACCTGAGAGTCCTGCTGATGATGTCATCAATCAGCTGGTTATTGATCTCGCTGTTGAACCATTAAATACTTTTACTGCTCCTGTGTGTTTTCTATGGAAGAATATTGATGAATGCCTGATCAATGACTGATTTTTCACTGCATTATTCTTTCAACACATGAAGTTCAGGATGTGCAGGTCATCATTTAAAAGATCAAATTAATTCTACGTGTCTGTTGTCATTGGTCCTGATGGTTTGTGAGGAGGTGGTGGGCGTGGTGGAGGTGACCACGCTCAGCCGGTGCCAGTACTGCGTGGTGCTGGACCCAGTGGGGCCCGACGGGAAGCCACAGCTGGGCCAGAAGAAGGTGGTCAAGGTGGGAAGCGGTTCAGGACCAGGACCTGCAAGCAGAGCTCCATATAGTGGACTGTAGCCAGTACACTGTTAGCTGCTATCATGCTACACTGTGTGAAGCTACACACTGTTAGCTGCTATCATGCTACACTGTTAGCTGCTATCATGCTACACTGTGTGAAGCTACACACTGTTAGCTGCTATCATGCTACACTGTTAGCTGCTATCATGCTACACTGTGTGAAGCTACACACTGTTAGCTGCTATCATGCTACACTGGGTGAAGCTACACACTGTTAGCTGCTATCATGCTACACTGTGTGAAGCTACACACTGTTAGCTGCTATCATGCTACACTGGGTGAAGCTACAGGAAGTCACTGCGGTTGATTGACCTTCACGAGGAGCTGAAGGTGACGATGAACCACAAACTTCACTTGAAGGCAACGGTGTCACCCAAACAGGAAGTGGGCTGAAGCCGGGGCTCATTGCTGTAGCCTACTTCCTGTTTACAAACCACAGGAGGAGTGACAGTATCAGCCAGTAGTGTCACTGCTGCAGAGTACACAGAGGACCAATAAACATCCAATCACAGTCAGCCGTCTGTCATTGGACTCATTCAATATTATTCTACCCTTTAAATATATGTGTGTATATATACAGTATATACTGTATATACTGTATATATACATGCATATATTCTCAATAGTTATTTTAAAGACACTCAACTTTGGGTTTTTTCTCTCTTATTTTGAAAAGTTCTCAGCTGTTTCACTGTTTTTACTTTGACTTTGGCCTCCCGCCGACCTCTGACCTTTCTGCTGCGTCTGTCCGTCTGTCTGTCTGTCTGTCTGTGCGTCCCGGTGCAACGAGGGGACCTCCTCAACCAGGGGATCTCCTCAACCAGGGGACCTCCTCAACTAAGAGACCTCCTCAACTAAGAGACCTCCTCAGCCAGGGGACCTCCTCAACCAGGGGATCTCCTCAACCAGGGGACCTACTCAGCCAGGGGACCTCCTCAACCAGGGGATCTCCTCAACCAGGAGACCTCCTCAGCCAGGGGACCTCCTCAACCAGGAGACCTCCTCAGCCAGGGGACCTCCTCAACGAGGGGACCTCCTCAACCAGGGGACCTCCTCAGCCAGGGGACCTCCTCAACCATCAGGCTCAGTGATCCATTCAGCATCCACATGGAAGTGACATCATCAAAGACTGATACAAGATAAATAAGAGTCGCACTGTTTAACTCGCTGGTGGGATAAAAAATATATCCAAGTATACATTATATAAAAAGTACACATTAACATAACCCTAAATATAAAAATGTATATCCAAGTGTACATATATACACTGTTAGAAGAAGAAGAAAGGAACGCTGGGTGCAGCAGTAGGAGGAGGAGCATGGAGGAGGAGCATGGAGGAGGAGAGTGCAGTGCAGCATGAAGAGGAGGAAGGTGGAGGAGGAGGATGTGATGGTTGTTGATTCCTCTGATGAGAGTTGATGACAGCCTGAGGGGGGTGGGGGGGGGGGACTGTCTCTGTGTCTAATGGCTTTGGCCAACAGCGCTCTGTAGCGCCACCCAGAGGCCAGGACTTTAAAGAGTCCGTGTCCTGGCTTAGGGCTGGGAGGTTCGGCTGATTCTGCACAACGCATCACAACATCACAACATCAAACATGATTTGAATGACATTTCTAAAGAGGAAGTTGAAGGTTGTGTTATTAAAACACACTGACTCGTATCCTTGCGCATTGTTTAGAGGCTGTACGGTAATTCAGGACCTTTCCGAGTGCTTCTAGGGCGGTTCTGGACCGAGAGAGCCTCCACCACCGGTCCTGTGACCGCACGGAGATGCTCTGTCTGGACCGGTGCTCAGGCTTCATTCCCCGCAGTGACCAGCAGGTGTCCTCGTTGCCTCCGCGCGCCGTCACAGAAATGGAGAAAAAAGCGATTCTCGCGTCATCAAATTAAACCAAGTTTGTGTGCTCAGAAATGACGTCACGTCAGCGACCCCTCCGACCCAATATGACCCCCCTCCCCCGCCAACAGGAATCAGAACCCGATCTGTCCGTGACGCAGCATTAAATCTGGGAAACCATGTGACCCGCTGCTGCCACGCCCACGTGGACCCAGTTGTCTGCTGTACTTGAGTCAGCAGCAGTCAGACCTGCGGCACTCCTCTGAGGACCAGGAACCAGGAACCAGGAACAGTCTGTGAGCCTCGCTGCATCCCAGGTGAGAGAACCGAACCGGAAGTCCGTCCACAGAACTCTCAAGTCGCAGGTCTTGGTGCAGAAAGTGCAGCAGCCGAGCGGAAGGAGGTCCGGCGGCGCCTCGGCGCACTTCCGGTCCGTTTGGCGTCTCGTTCGCGTCCCGGTTCGACCACTTCAGGGAAGTGACGTTTGCAGATCAAGTTAGCGCGAAAACAGCCGAACTGGCAGCGGACCGGACCAGACCCCTCAACCCGGAAGTCCTGATGCGGAAGTTGGTCGTGAAGCCTGCCGAGATTTTACAGTTTCTGAACTTCGTCCGTGTGTGTGTGTGTGTGTGTGTGTGTGTGTGTGTGTGTGTGTGTGTGTGTGTGTGTGTGTGTGTGTGTGTGTGTGTGTGTACAGGTGAACAGGTGTGCCAGTGTGTGTTCAGGCTGCAGGAGTTTCCTGTTGGTGCACTTTACACCTGGACTCACTGTGTGTGTGTGTGTGTGTGTGTGTGTGTGTGTGTGTGTGAGAAGATGCAATGAAATTGTGTGGCAACTCTCTTTGTGCGAACAATATTGAAATATAAGAACTATAGATGAATAAAAATGAAATACAATACAAGACACCAGTTAGTGTTGTCCAGACAACACAGGACAGGTGTGTGTAGTTGTGCCAGTGTGTGTTCAGGCTGCAGGAGTTTCCTGTTTGTCGACTTTGTACTTGGACTCACTGTGTGTGTGTGTGTGTGCGTGTGCGTGTGCGTGTGTGTGTGTGTGTGTGTGGGGCAGTGTGTGTGTGTCATCATGTCGAAGAAGGCCCAGCGTGGTTCCGACCCGGACATCCCAGTGGATCAGTCCATCATTAGGATTCCTCCCCACCACTACATCCATGTTCTGGACCAGAACACCAACATCGCCCGGGTCGAGATCGGACCGCTCACCTACATCCGGCAGGACAACGAGAGGTCAGAGGTCAACAAAACAAATGGAACTCTTTTTGATTGAATTTTTAGAATTTCAAATATTTTTATAATTCATCTTTGTTTGTGCTCCGTACGCCCCCCCCCCAAAAATGCAAAGTTCCCGACCTTTGTTTGACGACTGATTGCTTATTGATTGATTTCTCAACGCTCCTCACAGCCAATCAGAAGCCATCAATAGTTTGCTTTCGCTGACAGTGTGAAATGATGACACACACACACTCACACACACACACACACACACTCACACGCGGTGCTCATGGGTCATGGGACTTGGTTCTGTGCAGGGTTCTGTTTCTGCCGGCCCGGATGACCATGGTGCCACCGCGTCACTACTGCGTCATCCTGAACCCGGTGGCCCGCGACCAGGAGAACAAGGCCCTGTTCGACCCGTCGGGGCAGGCCAAGCTGCGGCACGCCGACCTGGAGATCCGCCTGACCCAGGAGCCCTTCCCCCTCTACCCTGGAGAGGAGATCCAGCAGGTAGCACAGCGCTTCCAGCATTAGCGTAGCATTAGCGTAGCATTAGCGTAGCATTAGAGAGCATGGGAGCAGCTAGCAGCAACACCAACACTCACTGTGTGTGTGTGTGTGTGTGTGTGTGTGTGTGTGTGTGTGTGTGTGTGTGTGTGTGTGTGTGTGTGTCAGGACGTGCACCCGCTGCAGATCGTCTTCCCCGACACGGCGCTGCGTCTGCAGGCGCTGCTGGACTTTGTGGAGGACGGCGGCGAGCGGCGGGTGGCCGGAGACGAGTGGCTGTTCGAGGGTCCTGGTGAGTCCCGCTAGGCTAGGCTAATGCTAACACTCCCCATCTGTCCAAGAACACAGGAATACTCCACAGGAACAGAAACACGAGAACAAAAAGGTTGTGCAGTCCTGAGACAAAAGGACATAATAAATAAATATATATGTATGTATGTGTATTTATATATGTATACATATAAACATATATATATACATGTATGGTATGTATGCATGCATATCCATATATATTGAAATGTGAAGATGAACTGTGTTTGAGGTCAAAGGTCGTCCTGTCACTGTTTTTTATTGCGAGTCTGCAGTTATGGGGGTTGTTAGTGCTGCAGTACCTGCAGTGGCCACTGGGGGGCAGTGGTGGGGCGTGATGAGTGAGCAGCAGCGTGATGGTGTCAGTGGCGCCCTCTCCTGGCAGGAACCTACATCCCTCGTAAGGAGGTGTCGGTGGTGGAGAGCATCAAGGCCACGGTGATCCGGGAGAACCAGGCCATCAGGCTGAGGGCCCGCAAGGAGTTCCAGGACCGCTCGGGGGTCCGCAGGGTGACCGGGGAGGAGTGGCTGGTCCGCAAGGTGGGAGCCTACCTGCCCGCGGCCCACGAGGAGGTGGTGGACATCGTCAACGCCTTCGTCCTCACCGACAAGGTAGGAGAGCGCCTCAGCCGCTCCGCCCCCTCTGCTGCGATTGGCCGGTGGTGCTGACCCCTCCCCCTCTCTCTGCAGAAGGCGCTCCACGTGCGTGCCGTTCGGGCCTTCAAGGACGTGGGAGGTCGCGAGCGGCGCACGGGGGAGGAGTGGCTGGTGACGCTGGCGGAGCGCGAGGCCCACGTGCCCTCGGTGGCCGAGGAGGTGGTGGGCGTGGTGGAGGTGACCACGCTCAGCCGGCGCCAGTACTGCGTGGTGCTGGACCCAGTGGGGCCCGACGGGAAGCCACAGCTGGGCCAGAAGAAGGTGGTCAAGGTGGGAAGCGGTTCAGGACCAGGACCTGCAAGCAGAGCTCCATATAGTGGACTGTAGCCAGTACACTGTTAGCTGCTATCATGCTACACACTGTTAGCTGCTATCATGCTACACTGTGTGAAGCTACACACTGTTAGCTGCTATCATGCTACACTGTGTGAAGCTACACACTGTTAGCTGCTATCATGCTACACTGGGTGAAGCTACAGGAAGTCACTGCGGTTGATTGACCTTCATGAGGAACTGAAGGTGACGATGAACCACAAACTTCACTTGAAGGCAACGGTGTCACCCAAACAGGAAGTGGGCTGAAGCCGGGGCTCATTGCTGTAGCCTACTTCCTGTTTACAAACCACAGGAGGAGTGACAGTATCAGCCAGTAGTGTCACTGCTGCAGAGTACACAGAGGACCAATAAACATCCAATCACAGTCAGCCGTCTGTCATTGGACTCATTCAATATTATTCTACCCTTTAAATATATGTGTGTATATATACAGTATATACAGTATACACTGTATATACAGTATATACTGTATATACTGTATATATACATGCATATATTCTCAATAGTTATTTTAAAGACACTCAACTTTGTGTTTTTTCTCTCTTATTTTGAAAAGTTCTCAGCTGTTTCACTGTTTTTACTTTGACTTTGGCCTCCCGCCGACCTCTGACCTGTCTGTCTGTCTGTCTGTCTGTCTGTCTGTCTGTCTGTGCGTCCCGGTGCAGGGCGAGCGCTCGTTCTTCCTGCAGCCTGGCGAGCACCTTGAATGCGGCATCCAGGAGGTGTACGTGATGTCAGAGGAGGAGGGGCTTGTGCTGAGAGCTGTAGAGGCCTTCCAGGACCTGGACCAGGTGAGTCAGGCTGGCTACTCACCTTGCAGCTGATTGGCTCCTCCTCCACCACCACGCCCCCCAACTCTTCTTCTCTTCTCTCCCTCCTTCCTCCCCTCCTTCTCCTCCCCTTTCTCTCCTCCTCCTTCTCTCCTCCCCTCTTCCTCCTATATTCCTCCTCTCCTCCTCCTCTCCTCCCCTCTTCCTCTCTTCCTCCTCCTCCTCTCCTCCCCTCCTCCTCCTCCTCCACTCCTCTCTTCCTCCTCTCCTCTCCTCCTCCTCTCCTCCTTCTCTCCTCCCCTCTTCCTCCTCCTCCTCTCCTCCCCTCTTCCTCCTCCTCTCCTCCCCTCTTCCTCCTCCTCTTCCTCCTCTCCTCCTCCTGTTTGTTTTCCCTTTCTTCTCCTCCCAGTTCTCCCCTCCCCCCTCTCCTCCTCCACCTCCTTCACTTCCCTCCTCCCCCCCCCACCAGTGCATCGCCATGTTAACCCTTGTCTCCCTCCTCCTCCTCCACCACCTCCTCTCTCTCCCCCTCCCCCCCTGCCGCCTCCAGGACCACGTCGATGACGATGACGACGATGAAGAGGAGGCGGGGGGGGAGCGGGCCAAGCGCTCGCGGCGCAGCGGCGTCCTGCGGCGCCCCGGCGACCGCTGGATGCTGCGGGGGCCGATGGAGTACGTCCCCCCCGCCACCGTGGAGGTGGTGCTGCGCTGCAGAGCCATCCCATTGGACCAGAACGAGGGCATCTACGTCAGGGACATCAAGAGCGGCAAGGTCAGAGGTCAACACACACACACACACACGCCGCTAGGCTAGGCTAGGCTAGGCTAGGCTAAGCTAAACTGACCCCCCCTCTGGTCCCACTCAGGTGCGGGCTGTGATTGGCCACACCTAGGCTAGGCTAGGCTAGGCTAAGCTAAGCTAGGCTAGGCTAGGCTAGGCCAGGATAATCTAGGCTGACCCCCCCCTCTGGTCCCCCTCAGGTGCGGGCTGTGATTGGCCACACCTAGGCTAGGCTAGACTAGGCTAGGCTAAGCTAAGCTAAGCTAGGCTAGGCTAAGCTAGGCTGACCCCCCCTCTGGTCCCCCTCAGGTGCGGGCTGTGATAGGCCACACCTAGACTAGGCTAGACTAAGCTAAACTAGGCTAGGCTAGGCTAAGCTAAACTGACCCCCCCTCTGGTCCCCTCAGGTGCGGGCTGTGATAGGCCACACCTACATGCTGACCCAGGACGAGGAGCTGTGGCAGAAGGAGCTGCCGGCCAACGTGGAGGCGCTGCTGAGCCGCAGCGGCGACCCGCTGGCCGACCGCTCGGACCGCGGACAGACCGGCACCGGGACCGGCAGGACCCGGGACAAGACCCGAGTCGTCTCCTACCGGGTCCCGCACAACGCCGCCGTGCAGGTGTACGACTATCGAGAGAAGAAGGCCAGGTAGGAGGAGGAGGAGGAGGAGGAGGAGGAGGAGGAGGAGCAGGAGGACCGACCGTGCTCCTGGTTCCTGCAGGGTGGTGTTTGGACCGGAGATGGTGATGCTGGGCCCGGACGAGCAGTTCACCGTGCTGTCGCTGTCGGGAGACAAACCCAAGCGGGCCAACGTCATCAAGGCCGTGTGCCTCCTGCTGGGCCCCGACTTCTTCACCGACATCGTCACCATCGAGACGGCCGACCACGCCCGGCTGCAGCTGCAGCTGTCCTACAACTGGTAGGAGGCTCCTCCCCCCTTGCTGCTCCTCCTGCTGCTGCTCCTCCTGCTGCTCCTCCCTCACCTCCTGCTCCTCCTCCCTCACCTCCTGCTGCTCCTCTCTCACCTCCTCCTGCTCCCTCACCTCCTGCTCCTCCTCCTCCCTCACCTCCTGCTGCTGCTGCTCCTCCTGCTGCTCCTCCCTCACCTCCTGCTGCTGCTGCTGCTGCTCCTCCTGCTGCTGCTGCTCCTCCTGCTGCTCCTCCCTCACCTCCTGCTCCTTCACCTCCTGCTCCTCCTCCTGCCTCACCTCCTGCTCCTCCTCCTCCCTCACCTCCTGCTGCTGTTGCTCCTCCTGCTGCTCCTCCCTCACCTCCTGCTCCTCCTCCTCCTGCTCCTCCTCCTCCCTCACCTCCTGCTGCTGCTGCTCCTCCTGCTGCTCCTCCCTCACCTCCTGCTGCTGCTGCTCCTCTCTCACCTCCTCCTGCTCCCTCACCTCCTGCTCCTCCTCCTCCCTCACCTCCTGCTGCTGCTGCTCCTCCCTCACCTCCTGCTGCTGTTGCTCCTCCTGCTGCTCCTCCCTCACCTCCTGCTCCTCCTCCCTCACCTCCTCCTGCTCCCTCACCTCCTGCTCCTCCTGCTCCTTCACCTCGTGCTCCTCCTCCTCCCTCACCTCCTGCTCCTCCTCCTCCCTCACCTCCTCCTCCTCCTCCCTCACCTCCTGCTCCTCCTCCTGCCTCACCTCCTGCCTCACCTCCTGCTCCTCCTCCTGCCTCACCTCCTGCTCCTCCTCCTCCCTCATCTCCTGCTCCTCCTCCTCCCTCACCTCCTGCTGCTGTTGCTCCTCCTGCTGCTCCTCCCTCACCTCCTGCTGCTGCTGCTGCTGCTGCTGCTCCTCCCTCACCTCCTGCTGCTGTTGCTCCTGCTGCTGCTCCTCCCTCACCTCCTGCTGCTGTTGCTCCTCCTGCTGTTCCTCCCTCACCTCCTGCTCCTCCTGCTCCTTCACCTCGTGCTCCTCCTCCTCCCTCACCTCCTGCTCCTGCTCCTTCACCTCCTGCTCCTCCTCCCTCACCTCCTGCTCCTCCTGCTCCTCCTCCTCCCTCACCTCCTCCTCTCTCACCTCCTGCTCCTTCACCTCCTGCTCCTCCTCCCTCACCTCCTGCTCCTCCTGCTCCTTCACCTCCTGCTCCTCCTCCCTCACCTCCTGCTCCTCCTGCTCCCTCACCTCCTGCTCCTCCTCCTCCCTCACCTCCTGCTCCTTCACCTCCTGCTCCTCCTTCTGCCTCACCTCCTGCTCCTCCTCCTCCCTCACCTCCTGCTCCTCCTCCTCAGGCACTTTGAGGTCAGACCCCAGGAGGACCCGGCAGCAGCAGCAGCAGCAGCCTCGGCTCTCTTCTCGGTTCCGGACTTTGTGGGTGACGCCTGCAAGGCCGTGGCCTCGCGGGTCCGAGGAGCCGTGGCCTCCGTCCAGTTCGACGACTTCCACAAGGTTCGGACCGTCTAGACCAGGGGGGGGGGCCGCTGTGGGACCCAGTTGGGGGCCACACCGGGTTCTTTAATGTGACAGAGGGGCCGGAGCAGCAGCAGATGGATGGAGAACCACCTAGAACCCCCCTGAGCTCCCTAGAACCACCGCAGAAACCCCAAGGACTCCCTAGAAACACCCAGAACCACCCCAGAACCACCCCAGAACCACCCTAGAGTTACCCTAGAACCATCCCAGAACCACCTAGAGTTACCCTAGAACCACCCTAGAACCACCTAGAGTTACCCTAGAACCACCCTAGAACCACCTAGACCACCACGGTATTTAGCTCTTTATTGAAATGACTCTGGAACACTGGAAACTGGGATGAAATGCAGCAATTTTATGACCGGGCCGCATACGAGCTCCCGGGCCGTACTTTTCACACGCCTGTGCTAGCCCGCGTGCAGCTAACGCTAACGGCAGCGGCTAACTGTGGCCGATCCTCCCTCCAGAACTCCAACCGGATCATCTGCTCGGCGGTGTTTGGCTTTGACGAGAAGCTGGCGGTGCGCGGCAGCCTGCGCTTCCAGCAGAACCGCCTGGTGATCAGCAGCGTGGACATCCAGTCGGTGGAGCCGGTGGACCAGAGGACCAGGGACTCCCTGCAGAAGAGCGTCCAGCTGGCCATCGAGATCACCACCAACGCCCAGGAGGCCGCCGCACGGTACCACTGCTGACCCGCTAGCTAGCCAGCTAACGCTAGGCTACTGACCATCAGCCTCACTTCCTGTTGTCTTCGCTGCCTGTTGTCAGTTCTTATCATCTGTGTGTGTGTGTGTGTGTGTGTGTGTGTGTGTGTGTGTGTGTGTGTGTGTGTGTGTGTGTGTGTGTGTGTGTGTGTGTGTGTCCTCCCTGGCAGCCATGAGGCGGCGCGCCTGGAGCAGGAGGCCCGGGGGAAGCTGGAGCGGCAGAAGATCATGGACCAGGCTGAAGCTGAGAGGACCAGGAAGGAGCTGCTGGAGCTGGAGGCCCTCAGGTAGCACCGCTAGCACCGCTAGCAGGAAGCAGCACACCTGTCCGACAGGAAACACACCTGACTGTGTGTGTGTGTGTGTGTGTGCAGCGCTGCAGTGGAGAGCACTGGAGCGGCTAAAGCTGAGGCTCAGTCTCGGGCCGAGGCCGCTCGTATTCAGGGCGAGGCGGCCGTCAGCGAGGCCAAGCTGAAGGTGGAGGCCCAGCGGATCGAAGCGGTGCGACATCACTTCCTGTCCTCGTCACTTCCTGTCCTCCTCGTCGCTTCCTGTGTGGCCCAAGTCGCTCACCGTCAAACCTGGTGTCTCTCCGGTGCAGGAGGCGGAGCTGCATAGGCTGTCCCAGGCCAGGGAGGAGGAGCTAAACTACAAGAAGAAGATGGACGGTCTGGAGGTGGAGAAGCAGAAGCAGCTGGCGGAGATCGAGAGTCATCGCTTCAGCCAGATGGTGTCCAGCCTGGGCAGCGACACGCTGAAGGACATGGCCCGGGCCGGCCCTGAGCTACAGGTAGGCCACGCCCCTCCAGGACACTGGCCACGCCCCTCCCGCCTCCTTCCTGCCTCTGATTGGCTCTCTGTCCTCTCCAGGTGAAGATGCTGCAGGCTCTGGGCCTCAAGTCCACCCTCATCACGGACGGCTCGTCGCCCATCAACCTCTTCACCACCGCCAACGGCCTGCTAGGGGCGCTGCCGAGCCAGGGCCAGAACCAGTGAGGGAGGGGGAGGAGGAGGAGGAGGAGGGGGAGGAGTTCTAGTGCCTACACACACACACACACACACACACTGGGAGTGTGATGCTGCCCCCCAGAGTTGTTTACATGTAATCTGCTTCTGTTCCTGTTTGAATAAAGTGATCATGTGACCACACTGCTGGGTCTTCTTCTGTGGTGTCACTGTCACACTGACCTGGTCTCACTCACTCTCTCTCTCACACACACACACACACACACACACACCATTTGAAGCAAGGCTACAAACTCTTGGACTTGGTTTATTTTGTTCACTAAAAGCAGAAAAATAAATTTACTGGAAAATAAATAAGTAATCTAGTCACAGTTTGTGCGCCCCCTGCTGGCTGCAGTACCACTACCCTGTGTGTGTTGACTGATGACACACTACTGCTACTGGGAGAATTCTGCTGATTCCTTCTAAAGTCGAAAAATAAACACAGTGAAATGCTTTTACTTTGAAAAGATGTAAAAAAAGAAGCCAAAAACAACCTTCCCGGAGACGCCGATTGCCAGTTCTGGCTGAGGGAGTGGGAGGGGGCGGGGCTGACGAGGTGGGTGGAGTCAGTGGCATTCTGCGGAAACGAGTCCCTCCTCCTCTCCTCCTCCCAGCTCCTCCTGGTCAGGTGGTGTCCTGGGAGCCAATGGGCAGCGGCCAGCGGGTCAGGTGTGCGTGCGGCGGTGCTTCTTCATGGTGTCTCCGTCGCTGAAGCAGCGGCAGCAGACGGGGCAGCGGTACGGCCGCTCGCCCGTGTGGATGCGCAGGTGGCGCCGCAGGTTCCCTCGCTGGCTGAAGCTGCGGGCGCAGACGGCGCAGCGGTGCGGCCGCTCGCCCGTGTGCGTCCGCAGGTGGCGCCGCAGGTCGGCCGACTGGGCGAAGGACTTGCAGCACCACTGGCAGCCGTGGCTCCGCCTGCTGCGCTGCTGCAGGTGCAGCAGCAGGCCGGCGGCCTGGGCGAAGGCCTCGCCGCAGCGCCTGCAGCGGTGGACGCCCGCCGCCCCCGCCCCTCCCCCGCCCCCGCCCGCTCCCCGCAGGATGGAGGGGGAGGCGGAGGAGGAGGAGGAGGGGGGGCGGGGCTTGGCTCGCACCGCCTCCCAGTGACCCTCGACCTCCGACACGCTCACCTCCTCCTCCTCGGGCTTCACCAGAACCGCTGCTGCTGCTGCCGCTGTGGGGGCGGGGCCACAGTCAGGGAGGGGCCTGGGGGAGAGGCGGGAGGGGCAGGGGGATGAAGAGGGGGGGCGGGGCTTGTTTCGGACCTCCTCCGACACGCCCACCACCTCCTCCTGCTCCTCCTCCTCCGGCTCGGCCTTGACCAGAACCGACGCTGCTGCTGCTGCTGCTGCTGCTGCTGCTCGCCGCTGGCGCTGCTGCTGCTCCTCCTCTGTGGGGGCGTGGCCACCAGAGGGCGGCCAGCACCTCAGGGTGGAGTCCGCCTCCTGGGGGGTGGGGCTTGGCTCAGGGCTGCACAGCTGCTGCTGCCAGTGCTGCAGGTGCTGATGATGCTGCTGCTCGGCCGCTGCAGCGCCCAATCGGGACGAAGTGGATCCTGGAACCGAGACATGCAGAACCCAATCAGAGCGAGCCGTCAGCTCAGGATCCCCTACTGTCACTTTATCTTTTATTTCATTTTATTTCATTTCAATTTTTATTTTGTATCGTACTTTTATCTCTCTTTATACTTTAGTTTCCATCTTCACAGTTACAAAGTTCCCTCGTCAAGCTGCAGGAAGACTCTGTCTGTCTGTCTAACTGTCTGTCTGTCTGTCTAACTGTCTGTCTAACTGTCCGTCTGTCTGTCTGTCTAACTGTCCGTCTGTCTGTCTAACTGTCTGTCTGTCTGTCTAACTGTCCGTCTGTCTGTCTGTCTAACTGTCTGTCTGTCTGTCTGTCTGTCTGTCTAACTGTCTGTCTGTCTGTCTAACTGTCCGTCTGTCTGTCTGTCTAACTGTCTGTCTGTCTAACTGTCCGTCTGTCTGTCTGTCTAACTGTCTGTCTGTCTGTCTGTCTATCTATCCATCTGTCCCACAATGCATTACTCTGAGCAGTGTGCAACCGGTAGGGTCATTAGCAGGGCCCTGCAGTGACTATCAGGAACTATTACAACAGGTTGATCTAATGTCATGTAGACCGTAAACAAAAAGTGACCATTATTTTGAAATGCTGCTTCAGAAATTTCAGGAATTGATTGAGGGGTCTTCCTGTGGTTGCGCGCCACCAGCCGGATGACGAGGAGTTTTCCAGAAACATTCCTCTGAAACCAAGTGGAGAGAGAAGCGGTTCTATCCGGTTCCCCCACTGACCTCAGTGGTACCAGCTGCTTTACACGGAACTAGCAGGAAGTGACTGTCTGCTGTGACGTCACAACACTGTTGTCAGCAAGTCCACAGTAAAACAAAAAAAAAAAAAAGAAAGAAAGAAAGAAAAAGAAAACACGTTCGGTGGTCATCTGAACAAGGCGCGAGGCACTGGACGGTCCACGAGGACCCGCGCCTCATCCGGTTCCGAGTTGAATAAAATAAACCGGGGAACGGAGTCGGTCCGCCCGTCGGCCAGCGGGACCGAGCCGGTGCCACTCACTCAGCCAGTCGGTGTCGGCAGCCTCCCGCAGCTGCCGCCGCAGGGCCTCGCTCTCCCTGCGGGCCCGGGCCGCCTCCTCCCGGTACTCACTGACCGCCTCGTCCACCGCCGACACCACGTCCCGAACCAGAACCGCCAGCCGCTGCGACAGGAAGGCGTTGAGTAGCTGCAGCTTGGTCATCTTGGCTGCACACACACACACACACACACACACACACACACACACACACACACACACACACACACACACACAGACACACACACACACACACACCGGAAGCACCTCCACACAATAACAAACCAACCAGGCCGGAAGTGATGGTTTCGTTCCGAGACAACAATGGCGAATTTTTATTATTATTATTATTATTTTGAATTGAATGTCACAATTTAAAATCCTGATGTTTCTATTTTTTCATTTGGACGTCTGTGTCGACCGGAAGTCATTTTTTTTTTTGCCACCTCCGCTTCCCTCCACACTTGATCTCTTCCTGCGGCGCAATCATGCTTTTATTTTGGCGAGATGTTGTCACGTGACGAGGGGAAAAACCCAACTGTTACGTCTCAACAACAGCACGAGGTGGCGGGGCGCCGTGTGCAGTTTACTAGTTCTGCCGCTAGTGGGCAGTGGACTCGCAGCAGCAGCAGCAGTGACTGCAGCATCCTCCAGGTGGTGGTAATGAGTGGGACTGTCCACCAGGGGGCAGCAGGCAGCAACATCCGGGACTGTCGGTTCCATCTGAATGGTCCTGATCACTAATCAATCATTCTGGTGTCAGTGGGCTCTCAAAGGAAGTGGACCGGTGCCAGACTGGAGACTTGGTGCATCATGGGTAATCTGCTCTGTCAGCAGAAACCAGGCTGCCCAACAGGATGTGGCCTCGCACCCCGCCACAATAAGAGCACTCTAATCGCAACCAGCAGCAGGAACCAGCTGATCAGCACCAGAACCAGGGCCAGAACCAGAACCAGAACCAGCTGGTCTGCAGGTGTCCAGGTGGACCTGGTCATGGGTTCCAACTGGAAGTAGAACCTCTGAAAACCTCCTGCGGTCTTTTTCAGGCTTTTATTGTGAAGGTGTAATGTGGCTGCTGCTGCTGCTGCTGCTGCCAGCTTCACACACACACACACACACACACACACACACACACACACACACACACACTGCAGCAGGGCTCTGCAGAGTAAGTGGCAGGACGCCGCAGCGTCTGGACCTCCTGGTTCTGAGAATGAGACTCCTGCAGTCGGACTGAGACCAGGTGGGTCCAGTGTGTGTGTGTGTGTGTGTGTGTGTGTGACAGAGAGAGAGAGACAGTGTTCTTTATCCTCATTGGTCCAGGCTCATAAGAGAACTCACGTCTGGACTGGACTTGGGTTCTTGTGTGTTCTAGTTGGGTTTCTAGTGGGTTGTGGTTGGTTCTAGTTGGTTTTTGTGGGTTCTAGTGGGCTCTGGTTGGTTCTGGTTGGTTCTGGTCGGGTTCTGTGTTCTGCTGATTTCCTCATGCTTGTCCTCTCCTACAGAGCAGCTCTGCAGCGCCCCCTGCCTGTTGTCCCCCTGCACTGCCTGATTGGTCGCCCGCACCCCCACTTCCCCCGGCATGGAGGAGTCACAGCAGCCAATCAGCTGCCGGCAGAGCCCAGAGGCCGGACACACCCCCCTGACCCAACAACCCACCGGCACCGAGCTGCAGCAAGCCCCGCCCACCAGCACACCTGAGGAGGAGGAGGGGGCGGAGCCGAGGGGCGTGGACCACCTGGAGACTTGTAAGGTTCTGATGGTTCTGGAGGTTCTCGTCAGAGCAGCTCTCTGAGCCAATCACGAGAACCCAGCGTGTGATTGGACGAGTGTTGCTAGCTTCTGATTGGCTCCTCCTCTCTGTGCCAGGTAATGGCGTGGGTCCGGTCCGGGCCGATGTCGGGGGGTCGGCACCGGACGGGTCCAAACCCAGAGACTTCCTGGCTCTGGCCATCCTGTCCTGCTTCTGTCCCCTGTGGCCAATCAATGTCGTTGCACTGATCTTCTCCGTCATGGTAGCACACACACACACACACACACACACACACCCCCGAGCGGGGTCACATGACCAGGTGTCAACGCCCACTTCCTGTGTCCAGTCCAGGAACAGTCTCCAGCAGGGGGATGTGGACGGCGCTGCTCGTCTGGGCCGCAATGCTCTCGTCCTATCAGTGGTCTCCATCCTGGGGGGCGGGGCCATCATCGCCGCCGCCTGCGCCCTCAACTGGGGAGGTGGGTCATGTGACAGTGGCCCACCGCATACGCTGCTCATGTTTGAACACACACATCTGTCTGACTTCCTGTCTGACTTCCTGTCTGTCTGCAGGGATTTTAAAGACCTGACGACAGCGGCTTAGAGGTGAGACCGTCTTCCTGTCTCTACTTCCTGTTCCCTGACGACTTGCTGACCTCTCACCTCTGACCGCCCATCAACCAGCTGCAGTTCCTCTGAGCTCCACCAGGGGTCGCCGCAGTGATGGCAGCAAATCCTCTGTCTTCCTGCCTGCTTTGTTCTTCCTCCTCCTCTTCCTCCTCTTCTTCCTCCTCTTCTTCCTCTTCTACTCGATGTTTACAGCAAACACAGGACAGAGGCCACGCCCACTGTCCTGCTGCACATGCTCAGTGGAGTTTACAGTCCCAGACGTCGATGTCTCCTTTGTTTACGCTCTGACTAACCTGGAGGTCCCTGAACTCACCGCCTGCTGTCCTACGCGCTCTCAGCACCCTGAACTCACCGCCCAGACAGTGGGAGGAGCCTGATGCTGTTAGCTGAAGGTTGTTATTAACATTAGCTCTGATGAAGGATCGGGCCGCCCTGCCGGCCTCAGCATGTTTACAGTATTTATCCCAGTTAGCTGTTAGCTTCCTGGTTAGCCAGGCTGCTGCACAGTTAGCTGTTAGCGCCCTGGCTAGCCTTGCTAGCTGCACAGTTAGCTGTTAGCCCCCTTGGCGCTGATCTTGGTCATGTTTTGTCCAATCAGATGCCGTGGGTTGAGAGAGGGGCAGGGGTGGGGTGGGGGGGGGGGTCATATTGTTAGCATGTAGCTTAGCATGCCGGGTAATGAACACATTATGCAACCAGGTCGATGTCGGTACAGATTAGCGCCAGTTTCTGGTTGCAGCTAATCTCCTATAGCGCTGCTCTGAAGCTCCGCCCACTCAGGAGGAACTCCTCTCTTGGACTTCCTGCTCTGTTTTCTATATTTTCCGGACGTTTTCTATGCCTGTGGTGTGTTTGTTGTTACTACTGTGCGGACGGTGTGGGCGGAGCCTGTGGCTGCATGTCTCCAAACTCTGCTGCTATTGTGCCTGTGCATGAGGTCATCAACACAAACGGCCAATCGGAGACTCTGTTCATCCTGAATTTTGAAGAAAATAAAAGCTGTTGAATCCTGCATTGCACGCCTTTCACAGTACAAGACCCGGTGCTTTTGTTTTGTAAGGTTGAAATGAAACTACTGCTACTACTACTAGTAATGATAATGGTAATAATAATAATAATAATAATAATAATAATAATAATAATAATCAGAAGAAGAAGAAAAGTGAGATAGAACAGGGTGGAGTTACCACGGCAACAGGAGGAGTGCCCTCTCCCTCTCTCTCTCTCTCTCTCTCTCTCCCTCTCTCTCTCTCTCTTCCTGCTTCTTCTCATCGTTATTAATTATTCACTGCCTGCTGGTTGGTGGGTGTGGTAACTGCAGAAAGAGACTGAGTGGCACTGCAGCAGCTGGTGGGCGGGGCATCAACAGGAAGTGAGGAGGGTAGTGGTCAGCAGTCAGTTGCGCTGATGATCAAATAAATCAGTGTTATTGCCAATCAAAGGTTCAAGGTTCAAAGGTCAAAGGTCTTTATTTGCCATTTGTGCATAAGACCGACATTCCAGGCACGCTGGGAATCTTGCACCCGGAGAAAAGAATATAATAAGAATGAAGGAGATTTGTAAAAATAAAAAATGAAAAAGGAATAAATGATAGAAAGAATGTAAGGGATATATAACATAAAACGAATGCAGAAATATAAATACACAGGAAGCTATACACATATATAGCAGAGATTGCAGTGATGTACTAGTACACTCCAGAGTATTTGCATTTGCATTGCACAGTGGACAGGAAAAGGATGTGATTGGTCGGAGCTGACTGGCACTGACAGGAAGTGTCAGTGCCAGTCTACGCACTGACACTTCCTGTCAAAAAAACGTCTCCGTCATATTCTTGTGTTCTCTGTGTTTTCCATCTCAATTACTTAGAATGGTTATGGAGTATGTCTTTGATTTACTATCTTTCTTTCTTCCTTCCTTCCTTCCTTCCTTCCTTTCTGTCTTCCTTCCTTCCTTCCTTCCTTCCTTCCTTTCTGCCTTCCTTCCTTCCTTCCTTCCTTCCTTCCTTCCTTTCTGTCTTCCTTCCTTCCTTCCTTCCTTCCTTCCTTCCTTCCTTTCTGTCTTCCTTCCTTCCTTCCTTCCTTCCTTTCTTTCTGTCTTCCTTCCTTCCTTCCTTCCTTCCTTCCTTCCTTTCTTTCTTTCTTTCTTTCTGTCTTCCTTCCTTCCTTCTTTCCTTTCTTTCTTTCTTTCTTTCTTTCTTCCTTCCTTCTTTCCTTTCTTTCTTTCTTTCTTTCTTTCTTCCTTCCTTCTTTCCTTTCTTTCTTTCTTTCTTTCTTTCTTCCTTCCTTCCTTCCTTTCTTTCTTTCTTTCTTTCTTCCTTCCTTCCTTCCTTCCTTCCTTCCTTCCTTTCTTTCTTTTGTTTTTATTTTTGGGTACTTTGTGTTGATTCGATATGATTCTTTATTTTGACAGTCTTTAATTTGGCGCATGCTTTCGGATGCTTTTATTTTGAAGCCTCACCTGATCTGCAGCGGAACTCTCCTTATCGAAGGCGCCTTGACCCCCTGCTCAACAGTTTGTCAGCGGAGGCCGGTGTCAGAGGCGCAGGCGCCGCTCGCAGCAGCGTGGAGGCGCTCTGTGGAGGGAGGGGCTCTGCTCTGTGGAGGGAGGGGCTCTGCTCTGCGGAGGGAGGGGCTCTGCTCTATGGAGGGAGGGGCTGCTTCCTGCGCTCTCTGCTTGCTTTGCTTGGTTTGTGTGTTCAGTTTACAACAGTTGGACTCTGGGTTCTGAAGTTCTGGTGGCTTTGTTGGGATTTAATGACCTTTCTATTTCCGTTGTATTGGGTTCACGCATGAATGAACTTTATTGAGCACTAAATAGTTTGTAACACGCGATGCTGCTGTCTTTAGTTAGCCCTGTGTTTGCTGTCAGCCGTCGAGGCCGCTGCAGCTTGGTCTCTCTGAACGTCACACACACACACACACTGGGCTGCGATGGTTGATCCGAAACATTATCTCTGGTAGAGCTGCCACTGATTGGTCCACAGCTGGAGGTCCTTGCAGATCCACACGGCTGGTCCTGTCTCTTCTAATGGGCCCAGCCAGTTGTAACACTGCATCACACTGAGCTCCACTCTGAGCAGACCAACCGACCTCACCG
>NW_027466236.1:0-25161 GCF_046127955.1 Nelusetta ayraudi
CGGGCCGGCCTCTTCGGGTTCTCCACAGGGGTAGGCCGGGGCGGGGTCACCAGCCCCCCCCGGCCAGGGACCCCGACGTTGGGACCCCGCCCCGGCCCCTCGTGTGTCGTCTTTGTGAGAGCGGCCCGGGTCGGGGGAACCAGCCTGAGGAAACAGCACGTATGAGCAAGTGTGGATTCCATGTATTCTCCCGAACCAATTCCATAAGTTCTACTTACCGCCCCCTCGTCAGACACCTGCTCATCCTCACTAAAATGCGAGGGCATCTCCTCCGCTCTCCTCTTCATCTCTGAACGGCCGATATGTGACGCGCCTATATATATAGTCCGGGGTCCGATGACCTCATCCCATGACAGCCAATCCCTGTCATCCTAACCTGACGAGCTTCCAGTCAGGCCAATAGGTTAAGACCCGCCCACATGAATCATAATTCCATAATTGCTACAAAGCCACCCTCGACTCCTTACCTTGCTCCCCCCGATCAAGGGACTTTCTCCCGCATGTCTCCAAGGCATTTACAGCATGGATGAAAATTCCATAACTGCTACCTATCAGCCCCTGTCCCTTATCCTGTTCCCCTGAGTCGGGCGCTTGTCTCCCGCATGGTTCTGAGGTATTTTCAGCACGGATGAAAAATTCCATAACCCCGGTCCAATTCTGTAAAGGCGACCTTGCCCCGAAAAAACCGAAAAACCGAAAACCGAAAACCGAAAACCGAAACACTGTCACCTGGTGGCCGCGCTGCTGTACTTCAGGCAAAACTTTGAAAAGTCATTAAAAATGTGAAAAAGGTTGCTTTTTAGTTGAAAATGACTTCACGGAGGTGGCAAAGGGAACAGGTACCCGCCCTATTTTTGCCATATTTTTATTAAAACATTTTGCCCAAATTGGGAAAATTTGGGCAAAATTCCACTGAGCTAGCGCAAATTATGGTCCCACCATTAAAAGTCAATGGAGTGCAAGCCCTGCACTCGCTAACCGCTAGCTCGCACTCGCCCGCCACATACACACACATGTGAAGTCGGTCCACAACGGCTACCGCCGATTTCGGAATAGCGCTCCAGGGTGATAACCCTAATCATGATCCGTTAGCATCAGCACAGTAGCTGAGAGCGTTGCCGACCACCTTGGCGACGTCGCCTTTGGTGAACTTTGGGAAGCCCTCTGCATAATGTTTAAAAAGGCTGAAAATGGTATAAATGTGTTCCTCTAAATCTGAAATAAAAGAATCAACTCTCCAAAGTGTGAAAATTCTCTTTATTTTCAATAAAATGGCACTTTTCTAATTGGCTCAGTTGTACCTGCGCGCTTTGCCCTGAAGATGGCAGCAAGAGACCATGAAATAATTTTCGCCCTCAAAAATCAACTTTTCTTTTTTTGTTTTTTCAGGTCAGTCTGACCACGTGATCACAGTTCCACAAGAGCGGCAGCCGTTCAGGAATTGTGACGACCTAATTTGCATATTGTTCTTATCCACCCCTGTCACTTTACTCTGTTCACCTGAGTCAGGCACCTGTCTCCCGCATGAGTCTGAGATATTTGCAGCATGGATGTAAAATTCCATAATTGCTACTCATCCACCCATGTCACTCTACTCTGTTCACCTGAGTCAGGCACCTGTCTCCCGCATGGTTCTGAGATATTTGAAGCATGGATGTAAAATTCCATAACTGCAACTGATCGACTCCTGCCCCTTATCCTGCTCCCCTGAGTTGGGCACCTGTCTCCCGCATGGTTCTGAGGTAAGTACAGCATGGCGGTTGAACTTCTGGTACTTCAATTTATGATTGGACTACCAGGGGCATCAACCTTTTTGAAGCCGGCATATCTATGAGTTAAGCCCGTGCTTAAGTTTGGGGGCACCGGCACGGATGGTGAGCAGGGTTCTGTAGAGGGTCATGTTTAGTAATGGTCTTTGCCCTCTGACAGACAACTTTCTGGGGCAAGCGTCGGAGGTAGGTACCCCATGGAGGTGAAGTTCTCCCATCACCACTCATCCACCCCCCCACGCCTCAAGCCGTTTCCCCAGGTAAGGCCCCCTTTTCCCGCATGTGCCTGAGCAAAGTAGCCCCTGGAGGTGAAGTTCTCCCATCACCACTCATCCACCCCTCACTCCTGCCTTCACTCCCCTGAGTCAGGCACCTGTCTCCCGCATGAGTTTGAGGTATTTGCAGCATGGATGTAAAATTCCATAACTGCGACTTATCCACCCCTGTCACTTTACTCTGTTCACCTGAGTCAGGCACCTGTCTCCCGCATGAGTCTGAGATATTTGCAGCATGGATGTAAAATTCCATAATTGCTACTCATCCACCCCTGTCACTCTACTCTGTTCACCTGAGTCAGGCACCTGTCTCCCGCATGGTTCTGAGATATTTGAAGCATGGATGTAAAATTCCATAACTGCAACTGATCGACTCCTGCCCCTTATCCTGATCCCCTGAGTTGGGCACCTGTCTCCCGCATGGTTCTGAGGTAAGTACAGCATGGCAGTTGAATGTCTGGAACTTTAAGTTGTGATTGGACTACCAGGGGCATCAACCTTTTGTAAGCCGGCATAGCTAGGATATTAATCACTTGCTTAAGTTTGGGTGCCCAGGTTCGGCTGGTGCGCCAGGTTGTGTGTTTCTGTGGTGCACCTGTTGGGAGGGAGAGCCTTGTGCTCTGGTAGGGTGGGTGCCCAGGTTCAGATGGTGCACCTGTTGGGAAGGTGAGCCTTGAGCTGTGGTAGGGTGGGTGCCCAGGTTCGGATGGTGCACCTGTTGGGATGGTGAGCCTTGTGCTGTGGTAGGGTGGGTGCCCAGGTTCGGATGGTGAGTGTTAAGGGATGATGAATGTCCCCTTAGCCCCCTCTGACAGACAACTGTCTCCCGCATGCAAGGCCCCCTTTTCCCGCATGCATCTGAGCAAAGTACCCCCTGGAGGTGAAGTTCTCCCGTCTCCACTCATCCACCCCCCCACGCCTCAAGCCGTTTCCCCAGGTAAGGCCCCCTTTTCCCGCATGCATCTGAACAAAGTACCCCCTGGAGGTGAAGTTCTCCCATCACCACTCATCCACCCCTCACTCCTGCCTTCACTCCCCTGAGTCAGGCACCTGTCTCCCGCATGAGTCTGAGATATTGGCAGCATGGATGTAAAATTCCATAATTGCTACTCATCCACCCCTTTCACTCTACTCTGTTCACCTGAGTCAGGTACCTGTCTCCCGCATGATTCTGAGATATTTGCAGCATGGAAGTAAAATTCCATAATTGCTACTCATCCACCCCTTTCACTCTACTCTGTTCACCTGAGTCAGGCACCTGTCTCCCGCATGGTTCTGAGATATTTGAAGCATGGATGTATAATTCCATAACTGCGACTGATCGACTCCTGCCCCTTATCCTGCTCCCCAGAGTTGGGCACCTGTCTCCCGCATGGTTCTGAGGTAAGTACAGCATGGCAGTTGAATGTCTGGAACTTTAACTTGTGATTGGACTACCAGGGGCACAAACCTTTTGTAAGCCGGCATAGCTAGGATATTAATCACTTGCTTAAGTTTGGGTGCCCAGGTTCGGCTGGTGCGCCAGGTTGTGTGTTTGTGTGGTGCACCTGTTGGGAAGGTGAGCCTTGGGCTGTGGTAGGGTGGGTGCCCAGGTTCGGCTGGTGCACCTGATGGGAAGGTGAGCCTTGGGCTGTGGTAGGTTGGGTGCCCAGGTTCGGCTGGTGAGTGTTAAGGGATGATGAATGTCCCCTTCTCCACTCATCCACCCCCCCACGCCTGAAGCTGTTTCCCCAGGTAAGGCCCCCTTTTCCCGCATGCATCTGAGCAAAGTAGCCCCTGGAGGTGAAGTTCTCCCGTCTCCACTCATCCACCCCCCCACGCCTGAAGCCGTTTCCCCAGGTAAGGCCCCCTTTTCCCGGATGCATCTGAGCAAAGTAGCCCCTGGAGGTGAAGTTCTCCCGTCTCCACTCATCCACCCCCCCACGCCTCAAGCCGTTTCCCCAGGTAAGGCCCCCTTTTCCCGCATGCATCTGAGCAAAGTAGCCCCTGGAGGTGAAGTTCTCCCATCACCACTCATCCACCCCTCACTCCTGCCTTCACTCCCCTGAGTCGGTCACCTGTCTCCCGCATGGTTCTGAGGTATTTGCAGCATGGATGTAAAATTCCATAACTGCGACTTATCCACCCCTGTCACTTTACTCTGTTCACCTGAGTCAGGCACCTGTCTCCCGCATGATTCTGAGATATTTGCAGCATGGATGTAAAATTCCATAATTGCTACTCATCCACCCCTGTCACTCTACTCTGTTCACCTGAGTCAGGCACCTGTCTCCCGCATGGTTCTGAGATATTTGAAGCATGGATGTAAAAATCCATAACTGCGACTGATCGACTCCTTTCCCTTATCCTGCTCCCCTGAGTTGGGCACCTGTCTCCCGCATGGTTCTGAGGTAAGTACAGCATGGCAGTTGAATGTCTGGAACTTTAAGTTGTGATTGGACTACCAGGGGCATCAACCTTTTGTCAGCCGGCATAGCTAGGATATTAATCACTTGCTTAAGTTTGGGTGCCAAGGTTCGGCTGGTGCGCCAGGTTGTGTGTTTGTGTGGTGCACCTGTTGGGAAGGTGAGCCTTGGGCTGTGGTAGGTTGGGTGCCCAGGTTCGGCTGGTGAGTGTTAAGGGATGATGAATGTCCCCTTCTCCACTCATCCACCCTCCCACGCCTGAAGCTGTTTCCCCAGGTAAGGCCCCCTTTTCCCGCATGCATCTGAGCAAAGTACCACCTGGAGGTGAAGTTCTCCCATCTCCACTCATCCACCCCCCCACGCCTCAAGCCGTTTCCCCAGGTCAGGCCCCCTTTTCCCGCATGCATCTGAGCAAAGTACCCCCTGGAGGTGAAGTTCTCCCATCTCCACTCATCCACCCCCCCACGCCTGAAGCCGCTTCCCCAGGTAAGGCCCCCTTTTCCCGCATGCATCTGAGCAAAGTACCCCCTGGAGGTGAAGTTCTCCCGTCTCCACTCATCCACCCCCCCTCGCCTCAAGCCGTTTCCCCAGGTCAGGCCCCCTTTTCCCGCATGCATCTGAGCAAAGTACCCCCTGGAGGTGAAGTTCTCCCGTCTCCACTCATCCACCCCCCCACGCCTGAAGCCGTTTCCCCAGGTCAGGCCCCCTTTTCCCGCATGCATCTGAACAAAGTACCCCCTGGAGGTGAAGTTCTCCCATCACCACTCATCCACCCCTCACTCCTGCCTTCACTCCCCTGAGTCGGTCACCTGTCTCCCGCATGGTTCTGAGGTATTTGCAGCATGGATGTAAAATTCCATAATTGCTACTTATCCACCCCTGTCCCTTACCCTGTTCCCCTGACTCGAGCACCTGTCTCCCGCATCTTTCTGAGGTAGGTACCGCCTGGATGTGGAATTCCCAAATAACGACCGCCCCCGAGTGGAAGAAAGCACAAAGTCTTTGAGATTTCCACACACACACAAGCCGGAGCTTTATTGACAATTTGCATCACTGCACCTCTTGGTCTTTGATCATGATGCGAATTCTGTTTCGCACATTTTCAACAGATAAGTTTAGCTTTTGGCACACTTGGTTAAACGCTGGGTTCTCCTCCAGGACGGCTACTATTCTCTTCTTCTTGATATTCTTATTCTGGATCTCTTTTTGAAAGAGAATCTTGATCATGGCAAGAAACTCTGGCGTGAATTTGAGAATTCTCCGTCGTCCCTGAAGACATGAGAATGTGAAGAGGTTATTTGATGCCTACAAAGAGAGTTTGCATGATGTGTCTCTTCTACTTACAAACGTCTTTATCGAGTGGGGGAGTGGCTCTTTCACCTCAACCTCAGCCACATTCTTCTCAGAGTCCTTGTCCTTACTGCTACTTTCTTTGTCCCTCTTTTGCGTCTTGTTCTTGTTCTTCTTCTTCTTCACCACCGTCTTCGTGGCCGGGGGACTGTGGGTGCTAGCACCATCCTCGTCGGTCTTCAAGCGACGGCGCTTCTCCTGCCTTTTCCCAGACGTTGGAGTGATGGGGGCATCGCTAGCCTGAGGGAACGGTACGTCACTTTTTTATTTATTTATTTTTTTTTCAAACAACCAGTGTCGTCTTCCAGGAATTCTACTTACCGTCTCGCTCTGGGTGAGGTCCTGGAAACGTTCTCGCATAAATGTGTCGTCGCTGTCGCTGTCGCTGTCGCTGTCGACGTCGGCCCACTTCAACCATAAGGCAAAAAAACCAACATGCACAATATGAGACGTGCACATGGGTGATGGGGACCTGCTGTATATCTACCGGTTGCTCCGGTGAACTTACCCTGCGCGGCCCTTTCTTTCTGCCGGGGTCGTCAGGCTTAGGGTGTGACTCCTCCATCTCTCCCCCTCTACGTAATGACATGGTGGGAGGGAAGCACGCCTATATATGTATGTGTGGTCTACGTCAGATGACCTCATTACACAACAGCCAATCCCAGGTCACCCTAACCCTAACCCTTCCGGTTTAGCGGGTAAGACCCGCCCACGAAAGCGAAAGGTACAGCATGATTCAAGCTTAATTTTTCCGCATGTCTCCAAGGCATTTACAGCATGGATGTAAAATTCCATAATTGCTACCGAGCCACCCTCGACTCCTTACCTTGCTCGCCCCAATCAAGGGACTTTCTCCCGCATGGTTCTGAGGTATTTGCAGCATGGATGTAAAATTCCATAACTGCGACTTATCCACACCTGTCCCTTTACTCTGTTCACCTGAGTCAGGCACCTGTCTCCCGCATGAGTCTGAGGTATTTGCAGCATGGATGTAAAATTCCATAACTGCGACTTATCCACACCTGTCCCTTTACTCTGTTCACCTGAGTCAGGCACCTGTCTCCCGCATGAGTCTGAGCTATTTGCAGCATGGATGTAAAATTCCATAACTGCTACTTATCCACACCTGTCCCTTATACTGTTCACCTGAGTCAGGCACCTGTCTCCCGCATGAGTCTGAGCTATTTGCAGCATGGATGTAAAATTCCATAACTGCTACTGATCGACTCCTGCCCCCCTGAGTTGGGCACCTGTCTCCCGCATGCGTCTGAGCTAAGTACCCTCTGGAGGTGCAATAAACCAGGCTTTATTTATTGAGTTCACTTATATTTATTGATTTCATGTCATGAGACAAGTTTTAATCAATGATCTTGAAATAGTGAAGAGCCATGACAATGGCCACATAGACGAGTGCAACCGTGGCGCAGATCCCGGGGATGATGTACAGTTCCTTGATGGTGCATCTGCAAACGTTCCTGAAATGAAGAGACGAAGTCGTCGTCATTGTCATCATCATCATCATTATCATCCATTTACTCAGCTTGTCTAAAAGTTGACTGTCTCGTTCCAGACTCCACACTTGCCCTGGTTCCATGGTCACTCGGCGGCGGACGGGCACTCCGATGGGCCGTCCGTTTGCCGCGTCCATGGCGATCCGCATCGCGGGCAGGACTTCCATTGCTGTCGCCACTGCAGAATGAAGGCCAGGTAAACTGTATTACAAGTCCCTTATAACTAGATGAGAACATATGCAAAGCGAAAAATTCCAAATATGCGTCTTACCTGTCTTGTTGTTGAGGAAAGCCATCTCTCCAGACCAGATCTCCTCTCTGTCTCTGCCTCTATCCGTGTCTGTAAATTTTTATATACCCTTGACCTGGGCCGGAAGTGATGTAATTGCCTATCAACCAATCCTAGGTTAACGCTCATACAACAACTAACCCCCCCCCACTCCTTACTTTGCTCCTCCCCCTGATTAAGAGCGTCTGTTTCCCGCAGTTGTCCGTGGTACTTGCAGCATGGAGATAGAATTCCATAATTGCTACTGATCGACTCATGCCCCTTATCCTTTTCCCCTGAGTCGGGCGCTTGTCTCCGGCATGGTTCTGAGGTATTTTCAGCCTGGTTGAAAAATTCCATAACTGCTACTCATCCACCCCTGTCACTCTACTCTGTTCACCTGAGTCAGGCACCTGTCTCCCGCATGGTTCTGAGATATTTGAAGCATGGATGTAAAATTCCATAACTGCTACTGATCGACTCCTTTCCCTTATCCTGCTCCCCTGAGTTGGGCACCTGTCTCCCGCATGGTTCTGAGGTAAGTACAGCATGGCAGTTGAATGTCTGGAACTTTAAGTTGTGATTGGACTACCAGGGGCATCAACCTTTTGTAAGCCGGCATAGCTAGGATATTAATCACTTGCTTAAGTTTGGGTGCCCAGGTTCGGCTGGTGCGCCAGGTTGTGTGGTTGTGTGGTGCACCTGTTGGGAGGGTGAGCCTTGGTGCTGTGGTAGGTTGGGTGCCCAGATTCGGATGGTGAGTGTTAAGGGATGATGAATGTCCCCTTAGCGCCCTCTGACAGACAACTGTCTCCCGCATGCATCTGAGCAAAGTACCCCCTGGAGGTGAAGTTCTCCCGTCTCCACTCATCCACCCCCCCACGCCTCAAGCCGTTTCCCCAGGTAAGGCCCCCTTTTCCCGGATGCATCTGAGCAAAGTAGCCCCTGGAGGTGAAGTTCTCCCGTCTCCACTCATCCACCCCCCCACGCCTCAAGCCGTTTCCCCAGGTCAGGCCCCCTTTTCCCGCATGCATCTGAGCAAAGTACCCCCTGGAGGTGAAGTTCTCCCATCTCCACTCATCCACCCCCCCACGCCTGAAGCCGCTTCCCCAGGTAAGGCCCCCTTTTCCCGCATGCATCTGAGCAAAGTACCCCCTGGAGGTGAAGTTCTCCCGTCTCCACTCATCCACCCCCCCACGCCTCAAGCCGTTTCCCCAGGTAAGGCCCCCTTTTCCCGGATGCATCTGAGCAAAGTAGCCCCTGGAGGTGAAGTTCTCCCGTCTCCACTCATCCACCCCCCCACGCCTCAAGCCGTTTCCCCAGGTCAGGCCCCCTTTTCCCGCATGCATCTGAGCAAAGTAGCCCCTGGAGGTGAAGTTCTCCCATCTCCACTCATCCACCCCCCCACGCCTGAAGCCGCTTCCCCAGGTAAGGCCCCCTTTTCCCGGATGCATCTGAGCAAAGTAGCCCCTGGAGGTGAAGTTCTCCCATCTCCACTCATCCACCCCCCCACGCCTGAAGCCGTTTCCCCAGGTAAGGCCCCCTTTTCCCGGATGCATCTGAGCAAAGTAGCCCCTGGAGGTGAAGTTCTCCCGTCTCCACTCATCCACCCCCCCACGCCTCAAGGCGTTTCCCCAGGTCAGGCCCCCTTTTCCCGCATGCATCTGAGCAAAGTAGCCCCTTGAGGTGAAGTTCTCCCGTCTCCACTCATCCACCCCCCCACGCCTCAAGCCGTTTCCCCAGGTCAGGCCCCCTTTTCCCGCATGCATCTGAGCAAAGTACCCCCTGGAGGTGAAGTTCTCCCGTCTCCACTCATCCACCCCCCCACGCCTCAAGCCGTTTCCCCAGGTCAGGCCCCCTTTTCCCGCATGCATCTGAACAAAGTAGCCCCTGGAGGTGAAGTTCTCCCGTCTCCACTCATCCACCTCCCCTCACCTCAAGCCGTTTCCCCAGGTCAGGCCCCCTTTTCCCGCATGCATCTGAATAAGTACCCCCTGGAGGTGAAGTTCTCCCGTCTCCTCTCATCCACCCACCAACGCCTCAAGCCGTTTCCCCAGGTCAGGCCCCCTTTTCCCGCATGCATCTGAGCAAAGTACCCCCTGGAGGTGAAGTTCTCCCATCACCATTCATCCACCCCTCACTCCTGCCTTCACTCCCCTGAGTCAGGCACCTGTCTCCCGCATGAGTTTGAGATATTTGCAGCATGGATGTAAAATTCCATAACTGCGACTTATCCACACCTGTCCCTTATACTGTTCACCTGAGTCAGGCACCTGTCTCCCGCATGGTTCTGAGCTATTTGCAGCATGGATGTAAAAATCCATAATAGCGACTCATCCACCCCTGTCACTTTACTCTGTTCACCTGAGTCAGGCACCTGTCTCCCGCATGGTTCTGAGGTTTTTGCAGCATGGATGAAAAACTCCATAATAGCGACTCGTCCACCCCCCCTCTCCTGACTTTGCTCCCCCCCCTAATCAAGCACCCTTCTCCCGCATATATATTTCCCCGAGACTGGAAGAAAACACAGAGTGTTTGAGATTTTCACAGAACAATACTTTATTGAACATTTTCAACACACATAACCATCAATTAACACCTTAACTCAGCCAGCGAATTCCACACAGTGAGTCTTTATCTGTGGATGTCTGTGGCATGTAGCCATCCATTAACGTCTGCAGTCGACGTTGCATGTTGTCCATGGACAGCCCGAACATGTTGCACAATCGGCGGAACCGTGGGTTTTGGGCGAGGACCTCTCTGATTTTCCGCCTTGAGATGGACCTCTCCTGGATGTCCTCCAGGAACATGAGCCTGAGCAAGGCCATGAAGTCCCCGGGAAACCACAGTGTTCTTCCTCGACCCTGAGGACACAGAAATGTGAAGAGGTTATTGCTGATGTCCATTAAGAGAGTCCACGTGCCGTTTCCCTTCCCCTGTGAATCACCTACATTAGTGCAACTCATGTCGGGAACTGGCCATGACAGTTGCACCTCTTCGCTGTCCGGGACTACCAGTCGGTCGGCCCACCTCACCCCCCTGTTTTTGAGCGGCAGGGTGCTCGGGCCGGCCTCTTCGGGTTCTCCACAGGGGTAGGCCGGGGCGGGGTCACCAGCCCCCCCCGGCCAGGGACCCCGACGTTGGGACCCCGCCCCGGCCCCTCGTGTGTCGTCTTTGTGAGAGCGGCCCGGGTCGGGGGAACCAGCCTGAGGAAACAGCACGTATGAGCAAGTGTGGATTCCATGTATTCTCCCGAACCAATTCCATAAGTTCTACTTACCGCCCCCTCGTCAGACACCTGCTCATCCTCACTAAAATGCGAGGGCATCTCCTCCGCTCTCCTCTTCATCTCTGAACGGCCGATATGTGACGCGCCTATATATATAGTCCGGGGTCCGATGACCTCATCCCATGACAGCCAATCCCTGTCATCCTAACCTGACGAGCTTCCAGTCAGGCCAATAGGTTAAGACCCGCCCACATGAATCATAATTCCATAATTGCTACAAAGCCACCCTCGACTCCTTACCTTGCTCCCCCCGATCAAGGGACTTTCTCCCGCATGTCTCCAAGGCATTTACAGCATGGATGAAAATTCCATAACTGCTACCTATCAGCCCCTGTCCCTTATCCTGTTCCCCTGAGTCGGGCGCTTGTCTCCCGCATGGTTCTGAGGTATTTTCAGCACGGATGAAAAATTCCATAACCCCGGTCCAATTCTGTAAAGGCGACCTTGCCCCGAAAAAACCGAAAAACCGAAAACCGAAAACCGAAAACCGAAACACTGTCACCTGGTGGCCGCGCTGCTGTACTTCAGGCAAAACTTTGAAAAGTCATTAAAAATGTGAAAAAGGTTGCTTTTTAGTTGAAAATGACTTCACGGAGGTGGCAAAGGGAACAGGTACCCGCCCTATTTTTGCCATATTTTTATTAAAACATTTTGCCCAAATTGGGAAAATTTGGGCAAAATTCCACTGAGCTAGCGCAAATTATGGTCCCACCATTAAAAGTCAATGGAGTGCAAGCCCTGCACTCGCTAACCGCTAGCTCGCACTCGCCCGCCACATACACACACATGTGAAGTCGGTCCACAACGGCTACCGCCGATTTCGGAATAGCGCTCCAGGGTGATAACCCTAATCATGATCCGTTAGCATCAGCACAGTAGCTGAGAGCGTTGCCGACCACCTTGGCGACGTCGCCTTTGGTGAACTTTGGGAAGCCCTCTGCATAATGTTTAAAAAGGCTGAAAATGGTATAAATGTGTTCCTCTAAATCTGAAATAAAAGAATCAACTCTCCAAAGTGTGAAAATTCTCTTTATTTTCAATAAAATGGCACTTTTCTAATTGGCTCAGTTGTACCTGCGCGCTTTGCCCTGAAGATGGCAGCAAGAGACCATGAAATAATTTTCGCCCTCAAAAATCAACTTTTCTTTTTTTGTTTTTTCAGGTCAGTCTGACCACGTGATCACAGTTCCACAAGAGCGGCAGCCGTTCAGGAATTGTGACGACCTAATTTGCATATTGTTCTTATCCACCCCTGTCACTTTACTCTGTTCACCTGAGTCAGGCACCTGTCTCCCGCATGAGTCTGAGATATTTGCAGCATGGATGTAAAATTCCATAATTGCTACTCATCCACCCATGTCACTCTACTCTGTTCACCTGAGTCAGGCACCTGTCTCCCGCATGGTTCTGAGATATTTGAAGCATGGATGTAAAATTCCATAACTGCAACTGATCGACTCCTGCCCCTTATCCTGCTCCCCTGAGTTGGGCACCTGTCTCCCGCATGGTTCTGAGGTAAGTACAGCATGGCGGTTGAACTTCTGGTACTTCAATTTATGATTGGACTACCAGGGGCATCAACCTTTTTGAAGCCGGCATATCTATGAGTTAAGCCCGTGCTTAAGTTTGGGGGCACCGGCACGGATGGTGAGCAGGGTTCTGTAGAGGGTCATGTTTAGTAATGGTCTTTGCCCTCTGACAGACAACTTTCTGGGGCAAGCGTCGGAGGTAGGTACCCCATGGAGGTGAAGTTCTCCCATCACCACTCATCCACCCCCCCACGCCTCAAGCCGTTTCCCCAGGTAAGGCCCCCTTTTCCCGCATGTGCCTGAGCAAAGTAGCCCCTGGAGGTGAAGTTCTCCCATCACCACTCATCCACCCCTCACTCCTGCCTTCACTCCCCTGAGTCAGGCACCTGTCTCCCGCATGAGTTTGAGGTATTTGCAGCATGGATGTAAAATTCCATAACTGCGACTTATCCACCCCTGTCACTTTACTCTGTTCACCTGAGTCAGGCACCTGTCTCCCGCATGAGTCTGAGATATTTGCAGCATGGATGTAAAATTCCATAATTGCTACTCATCCACCCCTGTCACTCTACTCTGTTCACCTGAGTCAGGCACCTGTCTCCCGCATGGTTCTGAGATATTTGAAGCATGGATGTAAAATTCCATAACTGCAACTGATCGACTCCTGCCCCTTATCCTGATCCCCTGAGTTGGGCACCTGTCTCCCGCATGGTTCTGAGGTAAGTACAGCATGGCAGTTGAATGTCTGGAACTTTAAGTTGTGATTGGACTACCAGGGGCATCAACCTTTTGTAAGCCGGCATAGCTAGGATATTAATCACTTGCTTAAGTTTGGGTGCCCAGGTTCGGCTGGTGCGCCAGGTTGTGTGTTTCTGTGGTGCACCTGTTGGGAGGGAGAGCCTTGTGCTCTGGTAGGGTGGGTGCCCAGGTTCAGATGGTGCACCTGTTGGGAAGGTGAGCCTTGAGCTGTGGTAGGGTGGGTGCCCAGGTTCGGATGGTGCACCTGTTGGGATGGTGAGCCTTGTGCTGTGGTAGGGTGGGTGCCCAGGTTCGGATGGTGAGTGTTAAGGGATGATGAATGTCCCCTTAGCCCCCTCTGACAGACAACTGTCTCCCGCATGCAAGGCCCCCTTTTCCCGCATGCATCTGAGCAAAGTACCCCCTGGAGGTGAAGTTCTCCCGTCTCCACTCATCCACCCCCCCACGCCTCAAGCCGTTTCCCCAGGTAAGGCCCCCTTTTCCCGCATGCATCTGAACAAAGTACCCCCTGGAGGTGAAGTTCTCCCATCACCACTCATCCACCCCTCACTCCTGCCTTCACTCCCCTGAGTCAGGCACCTGTCTCCCGCATGAGTCTGAGATATTGGCAGCATGGATGTAAAATTCCATAATTGCTACTCATCCACCCCTTTCACTCTACTCTGTTCACCTGAGTCAGGTACCTGTCTCCCGCATGATTCTGAGATATTTGCAGCATGGAAGTAAAATTCCATAATTGCTACTCATCCACCCCTTTCACTCTACTCTGTTCACCTGAGTCAGGCACCTGTCTCCCGCATGGTTCTGAGATATTTGAAGCATGGATGTATAATTCCATAACTGCGACTGATCGACTCCTGCCCCTTATCCTGCTCCCCAGAGTTGGGCACCTGTCTCCCGCATGGTTCTGAGGTAAGTACAGCATGGCAGTTGAATGTCTGGAACTTTAACTTGTGATTGGACTACCAGGGGCACAAACCTTTTGTAAGCCGGCATAGCTAGGATATTAATCACTTGCTTAAGTTTGGGTGCCCAGGTTCGGCTGGTGCGCCAGGTTGTGTGTTTGTGTGGTGCACCTGTTGGGAAGGTGAGCCTTGGGCTGTGGTAGGGTGGGTGCCCAGGTTCGGCTGGTGCACCTGATGGGAAGGTGAGCCTTGGGCTGTGGTAGGTTGGGTGCCCAGGTTCGGCTGGTGAGTGTTAAGGGATGATGAATGTCCCCTTCTCCACTCATCCACCCCCCCACGCCTGAAGCTGTTTCCCCAGGTAAGGCCCCCTTTTCCCGCATGCATCTGAGCAAAGTAGCCCCTGGAGGTGAAGTTCTCCCGTCTCCACTCATCCACCCCCCCACGCCTGAAGCCGTTTCCCCAGGTAAGGCCCCCTTTTCCCGGATGCATCTGAGCAAAGTAGCCCCTGGAGGTGAAGTTCTCCCGTCTCCACTCATCCACCCCCCCACGCCTCAAGCCGTTTCCCCAGGTAAGGCCCCCTTTTCCCGCATGCATCTGAGCAAAGTAGCCCCTGGAGGTGAAGTTCTCCCATCACCACTCATCCACCCCTCACTCCTGCCTTCACTCCCCTGAGTCGGTCACCTGTCTCCCGCATGGTTCTGAGGTATTTGCAGCATGGATGTAAAATTCCATAACTGCGACTTATCCACCCCTGTCACTTTACTCTGTTCACCTGAGTCAGGCACCTGTCTCCCGCATGATTCTGAGATATTTGCAGCATGGATGTAAAATTCCATAATTGCTACTCATCCACCCCTGTCACTCTACTCTGTTCACCTGAGTCAGGCACCTGTCTCCCGCATGGTTCTGAGATATTTGAAGCATGGATGTAAAAATCCATAACTGCGACTGATCGACTCCTTTCCCTTATCCTGCTCCCCTGAGTTGGGCACCTGTCTCCCGCATGGTTCTGAGGTAAGTACAGCATGGCAGTTGAATGTCTGGAACTTTAAGTTGTGATTGGACTACCAGGGGCATCAACCTTTTGTCAGCCGGCATAGCTAGGATATTAATCACTTGCTTAAGTTTGGGTGCCAAGGTTCGGCTGGTGCGCCAGGTTGTGTGTTTGTGTGGTGCACCTGTTGGGAAGGTGAGCCTTGGGCTGTGGTAGGTTGGGTGCCCAGGTTCGGCTGGTGAGTGTTAAGGGATGATGAATGTCCCCTTCTCCACTCATCCACCCTCCCACGCCTGAAGCTGTTTCCCCAGGTAAGGCCCCCTTTTCCCGCATGCATCTGAGCAAAGTACCACCTGGAGGTGAAGTTCTCCCATCTCCACTCATCCACCCCCCCACGCCTCAAGCCGTTTCCCCAGGTCAGGCCCCCTTTTCCCGCATGCATCTGAGCAAAGTACCCCCTGGAGGTGAAGTTCTCCCATCTCCACTCATCCACCCCCCCACGCCTGAAGCCGCTTCCCCAGGTAAGGCCCCCTTTTCCCGCATGCATCTGAGCAAAGTACCCCCTGGAGGTGAAGTTCTCCCGTCTCCACTCATCCACCCCCCCTCGCCTCAAGCCGTTTCCCCAGGTCAGGCCCCCTTTTCCCGCATGCATCTGAGCAAAGTACCCCCTGGAGGTGAAGTTCTCCCGTCTCCACTCATCCACCCCCCCACGCCTGAAGCCGTTTCCCCAGGTCAGGCCCCCTTTTCCCGCATGCATCTGAACAAAGTACCCCCTGGAGGTGAAGTTCTCCCATCACCACTCATCCACCCCTCACTCCTGCCTTCACTCCCCTGAGTCGGTCACCTGTCTCCCGCATGGTTCTGAGGTATTTGCAGCATGGATGTAAAATTCCATAATTGCTACTTATCCACCCCTGTCCCTTACCCTGTTCCCCTGACTCGAGCACCTGTCTCCCGCATCTTTCTGAGGTAGGTACCGCCTGGATGTGGAATTCCCAAATAACGACCGCCCCCGAGTGGAAGAAAGCACAAAGTCTTTGAGATTTCCACACACACACAAGCCGGAGCTTTATTGACAATTTGCATCACTGCACCTCTTGGTCTTTGATCATGATGCGAATTCTGTTTCGCACATTTTCAACAGATAAGTTTAGCTTTTGGCACACTTGGTTAAACGCTGGGTTCTCCTCCAGGACGGCTACTATTCTCTTCTTCTTGATATTCTTATTCTGGATCTCTTTTTGAAAGAGAATCTTGATCATGGCAAGAAACTCTGGCGTGAATTTGAGAATTCTCCGTCGTCCCTGAAGACATGAGAATGTGAAGAGGTTATTTGATGCCTACAAAGAGAGTTTGCATGATGTGTCTCTTCTACTTACAAACGTCTTTATCGAGTGGGGGAGTGGCTCTTTCACCTCAACCTCAGCCACATTCTTCTCAGAGTCCTTGTCCTTACTGCTACTTTCTTTGTCCCTCTTTTGCGTCTTGTTCTTGTTCTTCTTCTTCTTCACCACCGTCTTCGTGGCCGGGGGACTGTGGGTGCTAGCACCATCCTCGTCGGTCTTCAAGCGACGGCGCTTCTCCTGCCTTTTCCCAGACGTTGGAGTGATGGGGGCATCGCTAGCCTGAGGGAACGGTACGTCACTTTTTTATTTATTTATTTTTTTTTCAAACAACCAGTGTCGTCTTCCAGGAATTCTACTTACCGTCTCGCTCTGGGTGAGGTCCTGGAAACGTTCTCGCATAAATGTGTCGTCGCTGTCGCTGTCGCTGTCGCTGTCGACGTCGGCCCACTTCAACCATAAGGCAAAAAAACCAACATGCACAATATGAGACGTGCACATGGGTGATGGGGACCTGCT
This sequence comes from Nelusetta ayraudi, assembly GCF_046127955.1. Classification (NCBI taxonomy): domain Eukaryota; kingdom Metazoa; phylum Chordata; class Actinopteri; order Tetraodontiformes; family Monacanthidae; genus Nelusetta; species Nelusetta ayraudi. Next base: position 16,917 of record NW_027466236.1, read on the forward strand.
GTATATCTACCGGTTGCTCCGGTGAACTTACCCTGCGCGGCCCTTTCTTTCTGCCGGGGTCGTCAGGCTTAGGGTGTGACTCCTCCATCTCTCCCCCTCTACGTAATGACATGGTGGGAGGGAAGCACGCCTATATATGTATGTGTGGTCTACGTCAGATGACCTCATTACACAACAGCCAATCCCAGGTCACCCTAACCCTAACCCTTCCGGTTTAGCGGGTAAGACCCGCCCACGAAAGCGAAAGGTACAGCATGATTCAAGCTTAATTTTTCCGCATGTCTCCAAGGCATTTACAGCATGGATGTAAAATTCCATAATTGCTACCGAGCCACCCTCGACTCCTTACCTTGCTCGCCCCAATCAAGGGACTTTCTCCCGCATGGTTCTGAGGTATTTGCAGCATGGATGTAAAATTCCATAACTGCGACTTATCCACACCTGTCCCTTTACTCTGTTCACCTGAGTCAGGCACCTGTCTCCCGCATGAGTCTGAGGTATTTGCAGCATGGATGTAAAATTCCATAACTGCGACTTATCCACACCTGTCCCTTTACTCTGTTCACCTGAGTCAGGCACCTGTCTCCCGCATGAGTCTGAGCTATTTGCAGCATGGATGTAAAATTCCATAACTGCTACTTATCCACACCTGTCCCTTATACTGTTCACCTGAGTCAGGCACCTGTCTCCCGCATGAGTCTGAGCTATTTGCAGCATGGATGTAAAATTCCATAACTGCTACTGATCGACTCCTGCCCCCCTGAGTTGGGCACCTGTCTCCCGCATGCGTCTGAGCTAAGTACCCTCTGGAGGTGCAATAAACCAGGCTTTATTTATTGAGTTCACTTATATTTATTGATTTCATGTCATGAGACAAGTTTTAATCAATGATCTTGAAATAGTGAAGAGCCATGACAATGGCCACATAGACGAGTGCAACCGTGGCGCAGATCCCGGGGATGATGTACAGTTCCTTGATGGTGCATCTGCAAACGTTCCTGAAATGAAGAGACGAAGTCGTCGTCATTGTCATCATCATCATCATTATCATCCATTTACTCAGCTTGTCTAAAAGTTGACTGTCTCGTTCCAGACTCCACACTTGCCCTGGTTCCATGGTCACTCGGCGGCGGACGGGCACTCCGATGGGCCGTCCGTTTGCCGCGTCCATGGCGATCCGCATCGCGGGCAGGACTTCCATTGCTGTCGCCACTGCAGAATGAAGGCCAGGTAAACTGTATTACAAGTCCCTTATAACTAGATGAGAACATATGCAAAGCGAAAAATTCCAAATATGCGTCTTACCTGTCTTGTTGTTGAGGAAAGCCATCTCTCCAGACCAGATCTCCTCTCTGTCTCTGCCTCTATCCGTGTCTGTAAATTTTTATATACCCTTGACCTGGGCCGGAAGTGATGTAATTGCCTATCAACCAATCCTAGGTTAACGCTCATACAACAACTAACCCCCCCCCACTCCTTACTTTGCTCCTCCCCCTGATTAAGAGCGTCTGTTTCCCGCAGTTGTCCGTGGTACTTGCAGCATGGAGATAGAATTCCATAATTGCTACTGATCGACTCATGCCCCTTATCCTTTTCCCCTGAGTCGGGCGCTTGTCTCCGGCATGGTTCTGAGGTATTTTCAGCCTGGTTGAAAAATTCCATAACTGCTACTCATCCACCCCTGTCACTCTACTCTGTTCACCTGAGTCAGGCACCTGTCTCCCGCATGGTTCTGAGATATTTGAAGCATGGATGTAAAATTCCATAACTGCTACTGATCGACTCCTTTCCCTTATCCTGCTCCCCTGAGTTGGGCACCTGTCTCCCGCATGGTTCTGAGGTAAGTACAGCATGGCAGTTGAATGTCTGGAACTTTAAGTTGTGATTGGACTACCAGGGGCATCAACCTTTTGTAAGCCGGCATAGCTAGGATATTAATCACTTGCTTAAGTTTGGGTGCCCAGGTTCGGCTGGTGCGCCAGGTTGTGTGGTTGTGTGGTGCACCTGTTGGGAGGGTGAGCCTTGGTGCTGTGGTAGGTTGGGTGCCCAGATTCGGATGGTGAGTGTTAAGGGATGATGAATGTCCCCTTAGCGCCCTCTGACAGACAACTGTCTCCCGCATGCATCTGAGCAAAGTACCCCCTGGAGGTGAAGTTCTCCCGTCTCCACTCATCCACCCCCCCACGCCTCAAGCCGTTTCCCCAGGTAAGGCCCCCTTTTCCCGGATGCATCTGAGCAAAGTAGCCCCTGGAGGTGAAGTTCTCCCGTCTCCACTCATCCACCCCCCCACGCCTCAAGCCGTTTCCCCAGGTCAGGCCCCCTTTTCCCGCATGCATCTGAGCAAAGTACCCCCTGGAGGTGAAGTTCTCCCATCTCCACTCATCCACCCCCCCACGCCTGAAGCCGCTTCCCCAGGTAAGGCCCCCTTTTCCCGCATGCATCTGAGCAAAGTACCCCCTGGAGGTGAAGTTCTCCCGTCTCCACTCATCCACCCCCCCACGCCTCAAGCCGTTTCCCCAGGTAAGGCCCCCTTTTCCCGGATGCATCTGAGCAAAGTAGCCCCTGGAGGTGAAGTTCTCCCGTCTCCACTCATCCACCCCCCCACGCCTCAAGCCGTTTCCCCAGGTCAGGCCCCCTTTTCCCGCATGCATCTGAGCAAAGTAGCCCCTGGAGGTGAAGTTCTCCCATCTCCACTCATCCACCCCCCCACGCCTGAAGCCGCTTCCCCAGGTAAGGCCCCCTTTTCCCGGATGCATCTGAGCAAAGTAGCCCCTGGAGGTGAAGTTCTCCCATCTCCACTCATCCACCCCCCCACGCCTGAAGCCGTTTCCCCAGGTAAGGCCCCCTTTTCCCGGATGCATCTGAGCAAAGTAGCCCCTGGAGGTGAAGTTCTCCCGTCTCCACTCATCCACCCCCCCACGCCTCAAGGCGTTTCCCCAGGTCAGGCCCCCTTTTCCCGCATGCATCTGAGCAAAGTAGCCCCTTGAGGTGAAGTTCTCCCGTCTCCACTCATCCACCCCCCCACGCCTCAAGCCGTTTCCCCAGGTCAGGCCCCCTTTTCCCGCATGCATCTGAGCAAAGTACCCCCTGGAGGTGAAGTTCTCCCGTCTCCACTCATCCACCCCCCCACGCCTCAAGCCGTTTCCCCAGGTCAGGCCCCCTTTTCCCGCATGCATCTGAACAAAGTAGCCCCTGGAGGTGAAGTTCTCCCGTCTCCACTCATCCACCTCCCCTCACCTCAAGCCGTTTCCCCAGGTCAGGCCCCCTTTTCCCGCATGCATCTGAATAAGTACCCCCTGGAGGTGAAGTTCTCCCGTCTCCTCTCATCCACCCACCAACGCCTCAAGCCGTTTCCCCAGGTCAGGCCCCCTTTTCCCGCATGCATCTGAGCAAAGTACCCCCTGGAGGTGAAGTTCTCCCATCACCATTCATCCACCCCTCACTCCTGCCTTCACTCCCCTGAGTCAGGCACCTGTCTCCCGCATGAGTTTGAGATATTTGCAGCATGGATGTAAAATTCCATAACTGCGACTTATCCACACCTGTCCCTTATACTGTTCACCTGAGTCAGGCACCTGTCTCCCGCATGGTTCTGAGCTATTTGCAGCATGGATGTAAAAATCCATAATAGCGACTCATCCACCCCTGTCACTTTACTCTGTTCACCTGAGTCAGGCACCTGTCTCCCGCATGGTTCTGAGGTTTTTGCAGCATGGATGAAAAACTCCATAATAGCGACTCGTCCACCCCCCCTCTCCTGACTTTGCTCCCCCCCCTAATCAAGCACCCTTCTCCCGCATATATATTTCCCCGAGACTGGAAGAAAACACAGAGTGTTTGAGATTTTCACAGAACAATACTTTATTGAACATTTTCAACACACATAACCATCAATTAACACCTTAACTCAGCCAGCGAATTCCACACAGTGAGTCTTTATCTGTGGATGTCTGTGGCATGTAGCCATCCATTAACGTCTGCAGTCGACGTTGCATGTTGTCCATGGACAGCCCGAACATGTTGCACAATCGGCGGAACCGTGGGTTTTGGGCGAGGACCTCTCTGATTTTCCGCCTTGAGATGGACCTCTCCTGGATGTCCTCCAGGAACATGAGCCTGAGCAAGGCCATGAAGTCCCCGGGAAACCACAGTGTTCTTCCTCGACCCTGAGGACACAGAAATGTGAAGAGGTTATTGCTGATGTCCATTAAGAGAGTCCACGTGCCGTTTCCCTTCCCCTGTGAATCACCTACATTAGTGCAACTCATGTCGGGAACTGGCCATGACAGTTGCACCTCTTCGCTGTCCGGGACTACCAGTCGGTCGGCCCACCTCACCCCCCTGTTTTTGAGCGGCAGGGTGCTCGGGCCGGCCTCTTCGGGTTCTCCACAGGGGTAGGCCGGGGCGGGGTCACCAGCCCCCCCCGGCCAGGGACCCCGACGTTGGGACCCCGCCCCGGCCCCTCGTGTGTCGTCTTTGTGAGAGCGGCCCGGGTCGGGGGAACCAGCCTGAGGAAACAGCACGTATGAGCAAGTGTGGATTCCATGTATTCTCCCGAACCAATTCCATAAGTTCTACTTACCGCCCCCTCGTCAGACACCTGCTCATCCTCACTAAAATGCGAGGGCATCTCCTCCGCTCTCCTCTTCATCTCTGAACGGCCGATATGTGACGCGCCTATATATATAGTCCGGGGTCCGATGACCTCATCCCATGACAGCCAATCCCTGTCATCCTAACCTGACGAGCTTCCAGTCAGGCCAATAGGTTAAGACCCGCCCACATGAATCATAATTCCATAATTGCTACAAAGCCACCCTCGACTCCTTACCTTGCTCCCCCCGATCAAGGGACTTTCTCCCGCATGTCTCCAAGGCATTTACAGCATGGATGAAAATTCCATAACTGCTACCTATCAGCCCCTGTCCCTTATCCTGTTCCCCTGAGTCGGGCGCTTGTCTCCCGCATGGTTCTGAGGTATTTTCAGCACGGATGAAAAATTCCATAACCCCGGTCCAATTCTGTAAAGGCGACCTTGCCCCGAAAAAACCGAAAAACCGAAAACCGAAAACCGAAAACCGAAACACTGTCACCTGGTGGCCGCGCTGCTGTACTTCAGGCAAAACTTTGAAAAGTCATTAAAAATGTGAAAAAGGTTGCTTTTTAGTTGAAAATGACTTCACGGAGGTGGCAAAGGGAACAGGTACCCGCCCTATTTTTGCCATATTTTTATTAAAACATTTTGCCCAAATTGGGAAAATTTGGGCAAAATTCCACTGAGCTAGCGCAAATTATGGTCCCACCATTAAAAGTCAATGGAGTGCAAGCCCTGCACTCGCTAACCGCTAGCTCGCACTCGCCCGCCACATACACACACATGTGAAGTCGGTCCACAACGGCTACCGCCGATTTCGGAATAGCGCTCCAGGGTGATAACCCTAATCATGATCCGTTAGCATCAGCACAGTAGCTGAGAGCGTTGCCGACCACCTTGGCGACGTCGCCTTTGGTGAACTTTGGGAAGCCCTCTGCATAATGTTTAAAAAGGCTGAAAATGGTATAAATGTGTTCCTCTAAATCTGAAATAAAAGAATCAACTCTCCAAAGTGTGAAAATTCTCTTTATTTTCAATAAAATGGCACTTTTCTAATTGGCTCAGTTGTACCTGCGCGCTTTGCCCTGAAGATGGCAGCAAGAGACCATGAAATAATTTTCGCCCTCAAAAATCAACTTTTCTTTTTTTGTTTTTTCAGGTCAGTCTGACCACGTGATCACAGTTCCACAAGAGCGGCAGCCGTTCAGGAATTGTGACGACCTAATTTGCATATTGTTCTTATCCACCCCTGTCACTTTACTCTGTTCACCTGAGTCAGGCACCTGTCTCCCGCATGAGTCTGAGATATTTGCAGCATGGATGTAAAATTCCATAATTGCTACTCATCCACCCATGTCACTCTACTCTGTTCACCTGAGTCAGGCACCTGTCTCCCGCATGGTTCTGAGATATTTGAAGCATGGATGTAAAATTCCATAACTGCAACTGATCGACTCCTGCCCCTTATCCTGCTCCCCTGAGTTGGGCACCTGTCTCCCGCATGGTTCTGAGGTAAGTACAGCATGGCGGTTGAACTTCTGGTACTTCAATTTATGATTGGACTACCAGGGGCATCAACCTTTTTGAAGCCGGCATATCTATGAGTTAAGCCCGTGCTTAAGTTTGGGGGCACCGGCACGGATGGTGAGCAGGGTTCTGTAGAGGGTCATGTTTAGTAATGGTCTTTGCCCTCTGACAGACAACTTTCTGGGGCAAGCGTCGGAGGTAGGTACCCCATGGAGGTGAAGTTCTCCCATCACCACTCATCCACCCCCCCACGCCTCAAGCCGTTTCCCCAGGTAAGGCCCCCTTTTCCCGCATGTGCCTGAGCAAAGTAGCCCCTGGAGGTGAAGTTCTCCCATCACCACTCATCCACCCCTCACTCCTGCCTTCACTCCCCTGAGTCAGGCACCTGTCTCCCGCATGAGTTTGAGGTATTTGCAGCATGGATGTAAAATTCCATAACTGCGACTTATCCACCCCTGTCACTTTACTCTGTTCACCTGAGTCAGGCACCTGTCTCCCGCATGAGTCTGAGATATTTGCAGCATGGATGTAAAATTCCATAATTGCTACTCATCCACCCCTGTCACTCTACTCTGTTCACCTGAGTCAGGCACCTGTCTCCCGCATGGTTCTGAGATATTTGAAGCATGGATGTAAAATTCCATAACTGCAACTGATCGACTCCTGCCCCTTATCCTGATCCCCTGAGTTGGGCACCTGTCTCCCGCATGGTTCTGAGGTAAGTACAGCATGGCAGTTGAATGTCTGGAACTTTAAGTTGTGATTGGACTACCAGGGGCATCAACCTTTTGTAAGCCGGCATAGCTAGGATATTAATCACTTGCTTAAGTTTGGGTGCCCAGGTTCGGCTGGTGCGCCAGGTTGTGTGTTTCTGTGGTGCACCTGTTGGGAGGGAGAGCCTTGTGCTCTGGTAGGGTGGGTGCCCAGGTTCAGATGGTGCACCTGTTGGGAAGGTGAGCCTTGAGCTGTGGTAGGGTGGGTGCCCAGGTTCGGATGGTGCACCTGTTGGGATGGTGAGCCTTGTGCTGTGGTAGGGTGGGTGCCCAGGTTCGGATGGTGAGTGTTAAGGGATGATGAATGTCCCCTTAGCCCCCTCTGACAGACAACTGTCTCCCGCATGCAAGGCCCCCTTTTCCCGCATGCATCTGAGCAAAGTACCCCCTGGAGGTGAAGTTCTCCCATCACCATTCATCCACCCCTCACTCCTGCCTTCACTCCCCTGAGTCAGGCACCTGTCTCCCGCATGAGTTTGAGATATTTGCAGCATGGATGTAAAATTCCATAACTGCGACTTATCCACACCTGTCCCTTATACTGTTCACCTGAGTCAGGCACCTGTCTCCCGCATGGTTCTGAGCTATTTGCAGCATGGATGTAAAAATCCATAATAGCGACTCATCCACCCCTGTCACTTTACTCTGTTCACCTGAGTCAGGCACCTGTCTCCCGCATGGTTCTGAGGTTTTTGCAGCATGGATGAAAAACTCCATAATAGCGACTCGTCCACCCCCCCTCTCCTGACTTTGCTCCCCCCCCTAATCAAGCACCCTTCTCCCGCATATATATTTCCCCGAGACTGGAAGAAAACACAGAGTGTTTGAGATTTTCACAGAACAATACTTTATTGAACATTTTCAACACACATAACCATCAATTAACACCTTAACTCAGCCAGCGAATTCCACACAGTGAGTCTTTATCTGTGGATGTCTGTGGCATGTAGCCATCCATTAACGTCTGCAGTCGACGTTGCATGTTGTCCATGGACAGCCCGAACATGTTGCACAATCGGCGGAACCGTGGGTTTTGGGCGAGGACCTCTCTGATTTTCCGCCTTGAGATGGACCTCTCCTGGATGTCCTCCAGGAACATGAGCCTGAGCAAGGCCATGAAGTCCCCGGGAAACCACAGTGTTCTTCCTCGACCCTGAGGACACAGAAATGTGAAGAGGTTATTGCTGATGTCCATTAAGAGAGTCCACGTGCCGTTTCCCTTCCCCTGTGAATCACCTACATTAGTGCAACTCATGTCGGGAACTGGCCATGACAGTTGCACCTCTTCGCTGTCCGGGACTACCAGTCGGTCGGCCCACCTCACCCCCCTGTTTTTGAGCGGCAGGGTGCT
>NW_027466237.1:0-95000 GCF_046127955.1 Nelusetta ayraudi
AGGGGAGGAGGAGGGATGGAGGAGGCAGAAGAAGAAGAGGAAGAAGGAGAAGGAGGAGAAGAAGAAGAAGGAGACTCGTTCATCGAGTCATGTGTGGAAAAGAAATGCAGAATGAAATCAAGGTCAAAGGTTCAACGCTTGAACCTGAATCTGTTTCCTTCTCCTTCTCCTTCTCCTTCTCCTTCGCCCGTGCTCCTCCAGGAGACCTCCTGGGCCCGTCCATCAGCGGCCTGGACTCTCTGGTCCAGATGCCTCACGGCTGCGGCGAGCAGAACATGATCAACTTTGCACCCAACGTCTACGTCCTGCAGTACCTGGAGGCCAGCCGCCAGCAGGGGGCGCAGCAGGAGACGGTGGAGAGGGCCACCGAGTTCATGATGGCCGGTAAGCACGACAAGCACCACAGCAAGCAACAACGCCGTCTCTTCTTCCTCCACTGATGTTTGAACGCAGCTTCGCCTCATTTTTCTCTGCTGTTGTGAGACAACACAGCGCCCCCTACTGGCCTGGAGTAAGACTGGTCAGCTGGAGTCTCCTGTCCAACACTTCTCCTTCTTCATCTTCTTCTTCTTCTTCTTCTTCTTCTTCCAGCCTCTCTCTGGCGCCCCCTGCCTTCCTTTCCAAACCCACTGCAGTCAGTTAAAGGTTTTCTTCTTCTTCTGTCCCTCCCACGAGGCTACGAGCGCCAGCTGTCCTATCAGAGGGCCGACGGCTCCTTCAGCGCCTTCGGAGAGCATGACGCCGTCGGGAGCACCTGGTGGGTGGCGACTGCACCTTTCAAAAAGAAACAAGAAGAAGAAGAAGAAGAAGAAGACTAACGCCTCTCCTCCTCCTCCTCCCCCTCCCTCTCCTCCGCCTCCTCCCACACCTCTGCAGGCTCTCGGCCTTCGTGCTGCGCTGCTTCCTGCAGGCGCGGCCCTTCATGGCCGTCGACCACGGCGTGCTGCACGCCGCCGCCTACTTCCTGTCCGTCCAGCAGGGGGCGGACGGCCGCTTCGAGGAGCTCGGCAGGGTCATCCACAGCGAGCTGCAGGGCGGCCTGGACGGCCCCACCTCCCTCACCGCCTACGTGCTGGCGGCGCTGCTGCAGGACGACGACCTCCAGGTCGGTTGCTCTCCCATGATGCCTTGCAGCCGCTTCCGTGACCTTTTCTTTCCCTCCAACTTTCCCCAAACACGTGTGCGCGAGCCGCGTTCTGAGTTCTGCTCCCCGCAGGCTCGTCAAAGTCAGGCGGGGCCGCCGTCCTCGTCAGACCGTTATGTTGCCCCGCTTGTAAAAAAAACGCCTTCAGCGCCCCCCAGTGATTTGTGGCGGGCGCCACCCCGCCTGCCCCCCCCTTCCCTTGCCCCTCCCCTTCCCCCTCCTTGTCCGACAGGCTCAGTTCAGCGGTCAGGTGACCTCGGCTCTGATCTTCCTGGATACCCGTCTGGCTCTGGGCGTCTCCAGCAACTACAGCCTCGGCCTGCTCACCTACGCCCTCGCCCTGGCCGGCAGCTCCAGCGCTAACGACGCCCTGGACGAGCTGATTGGACGAGCCTACATCGACGGTGTGTGTGTGTGTGTGTGTGTGTGTGTGTGTGTGTGTGTGTGTGTGTGTGAATTTCTACAACATAAAACATCTTATGTGCCCAGAGCGCTGCTTTGCCTTTAGACTTGTGCCTGCGTTGCTAGCTGACTTGGCGCTAACGTTAGCCGCTAACATTAGCCGGGGGCTCAGCTTACAGAGTGCCACTGACTCCGATCATCCGTCATTGGTTTACACATTGGTTCGAGCTTCCATCAAGGTGGCCCCTCCCACCTTCGCTCCATAGCTAGCATGCTAACAGCAGCTAAGTGGTAAAGTCAATGCATTTAGCTTATTTTGTGCACATTTACGCGTGTTTTCCAACCCCAAACAACGTCACATGACCAAAAGGTCAGAAGTCAACGCAGCTGACGTCTCCATGTTGCCATGTGCCTTCTCCGCCAGCAGGGGGCGTTCCCATGTGGTTGTGGGCCGACAGCGACAGCCTGTCGCCCTCGTGGCAGCCGCGCTCGGCCGAGCTGGAGCTGGCGTCCTACGTGCTGCTCTCGCTGCAGCGGCTGGGCCGGGCGGCCGACGGCGTGCAGCTGGCGAGGTGGCTGAGCCGCCAGAGGAACCACGGCGGCGGCTTCGGCAGCACGCAGGTCAGAACCGGACTGGACCCAGGGTGGGTGAGGGTACGGGAGGGGGGGGGCTAGAAGATCAGCCTGGGCCTCAGCAGCTGCTGGACCCGGAAGTGATCTGGTGGTGGCGAGGACTCACGTGGTGACTCGGTGAGTCACCGACTCACGAGTCTGTGGCCGTCTGAGCATGGTTGGTGACTCGAACCAGCAGCAGGAGGAGGAGGAGGTGGCAGGAAGGAGTCCAGGGGGTCCAGGGGGTCTCTCACGGTCTCTGCTCCTCCCCTCAGGACACGGTGGTGGCGCTGCAGGCTCTCGCCGCCTTCGCCGCTCTGACCGCCGCCCACCACGACGTCACGGTGAAAGTGAACAGCGACGCCGTCGCCACCGTCGCCACCTTCTACATCCACCATGGCAACCAGCTGCTCCAGCAGAGCCAGCAGGTGAAGGAAGCTATCCTGGGGTGGGGTTGGCTGCAGTACTAAGACCGGCCACCAGGACTCAAACGCTCCGCCACAGATCTTGAAGGTTAAAGTGAGTCTCGGGTTTGTCTGCTTGTTCTCAGATAGAAGCAGAGGAGCCGCTGGACCTCACAGTGACGGCAGAAGGTCACGGACTCGCGCTCGTCCAGGTGCAGGTCCAAAACCTCCAGTCTGCAGAGCCTCGTCTCAGTCTTTCAAACTGAGCGCCCCCTGCTGGTCAGTGTCGCTGAACTTCCTCCTCCCTCCTTCCTGCTGCTTCTCCTCAGCTAAACGTGTTCTACAACGTGAGGGGCGAGGAGCAGGCCAGGGGGCGGAGCCACGGGGCGGGGCACCACGAGGCCTTCCACCTGTACGCGGAGCTCCAGGACGTGGACTTGAACTCAGCTCACCTGTTCATCTGCGCCAGGTGAGGTCGGGAAGTCGAACCGACAACCTCAGCAAGACAAACACACAACTGAAGACTGAAGGAAGCACAACTTCAGTATAGACAACATGTACTGAAATATCTAACCACATATATATGTATATGTATATATATGTATATATGTGTATATATGCAATATATATATTCTGAGCTAATTTGACAGCCAATCAAGCACTAACATGTAGCTTGGAGGCGGGGCTAACCTTCTGGTTGGACGGTGGCGGCCCCGTGCTGACCGTCCATCCGAAGCTCCGCCCTAAAGTCCCGCTGCCGTTGATGGCTCCGCCCCCACGGCCCTCTCTCAGCACTCTCGCCGTGTCCCAGCCTGCAGGAGGGCGTCGGCCTGAACGCCACGGGGATGGCCGTCCTGGAGGCGTGTCTGCCCAGCGGCTTCGGCCTGGCCACGCCCCCCGACGACCTCACCGCCCTCCACCACCACTACCACCAGGTGGCGCTGAAGAAGGTGGAGACGCCGCCGGGGAAGGTCGTCCTCTACCTGGACTCTGTAAGCTCCGCCCCCTGTGACTCCTCCTAGCTCAGCGCTGCCCCCCGGTGGCTCGACAGCGAGGTGACGGTGGCGGTGTGTTGCTGCAGGTGACCCGGGAGGAGATGTGCCTGGTGGTCCCGCTGGTCCTGGAGGTGAAGGTGGGCCGGGTCCAGGAGGCCAGCGTCACGCTCTACGACTACTACGAACCACGTGAGAGAGACTGTTAGCTTAGCCCAGGGGTGGGCAAACTACGGCCCGGGGTCTGCATGCGGCCTGTTAAGCTTTTTAATCTGGCCCGCTAAAATCTTGAAGACTGGGAGCAGATCCAGACTCCAGAGGTCAGAGGTCATTTGCTTATGACCAGTTGGGGTGAAAAGGAAATCAACAAATGTAGGCAGAGAGAGAGAGAGAGAGAGAGAGAGAGAGAGAGAGAGAGGGGGAGAGAGAGAGCAGCAGCCAGAGTGGCAGGTTTGGTATTGGTTCTGTTGTAGTTCTAGGTGGTTCTGGGGTGATTCTAGGTAGTTCTAGGTGGTTTTGGTGGTGGTTCTGTCATAGTTTGTAGTTCTAGGAGGTTCTGGGTGGTTCTAGGTAGTGATTCTAGGTAGTTCTAGGTGGTTCTGGTGGTGGTTCTAGGTGGTTCTGGGTGGTTCTAGGTGGTTCTGGTAGTGATTCTGTCATAATATGTAGTTCTAGGTGGTTGTAGGAGGTTCTGGGTGGTTCTAGGTGGTTCTGTTCTGGTGGTTCTTGTTCACTGCAAACTGCAAACTACATTTTTTCCTCCTGTGTGGTGGCTCACCAAAACCCTGCTCTGGTCCCTCTGGCACATTACAGAACCTGTTGTGGCGCCACCAGTCCAAAGTTTGCCCTCAACCTGTGTTAGTTAGCCTGTTAGCTTCCCCCAGGAGTGCCCCGCCCACTCACCCCTTGTGCCTGTGCTCCTCCCGGCCACCAGGGCGGCGTGCGGTGAGGACCTACGCCTCCCTGTGGCGGGCCGACATGTCGTCCAGCTCCTTCTGCGGCTACGACGACGAGTGCAGCGGCTCCGCCTACTACAGCGCCGCCCCGCCGCCGGCCAGCTGGCTGCCTCTGGAGCTCCTCCCCCTGCTCCTCCTCCACCTGCTCAGCGGCTGAACCAAAGAGTCGCGGCTCGCGGATGAAGATCCAGTCGGACGTTAGAGCGGCGGGCCTGGAGTTTGTTGATTGGACGAGGGAAGGCGGTCATGTGACTGAAATCTGCTGACAACAATTAAAGTGTTTTGTGACCCCCGAGAGTCTCACTTGTTGTTCTTCACCAGCCCTCTGTGACGTCACAGAGGGCCCCCAGCCTCGCCTCTCCCCTCAGGCAGGCGGGCGTCAGCGTGGGAAGGTGGGTGGCGTCAGTTGACGCTGAGGCCCGTAAACGCCACACGAAACATTAACAACAGGACATTTTGAGTCTTTGTCTCCCAATAAAACGGAGGTCGGGTGAATACAAAAGAAACGGCGCTCTGATGGGAGCAGTGCGAAGAGGAGGCCTCAGGAATCCAGGGAGCTCCTCCAGCGGAGGCGGTCACAGGTTCTCCTGCCTCCGCCTGCAGAACCAGCACAACGTCCACAATCAATTCAATCACTGCGAGCGTGACAGAAACACGGAGGAGGAGGAGGAGGAGGAGGAGGTGCAGTGATAAAGATCAGGTGTTGCTGCTGCGGCCGCCATAAATCCCCCCCCGCCCCTCCTGACGGAGGCGTTAAAACCGTCACCGCGCAGCGCCGCCGCTTGATGGACAGCTTGAACTTTCCGCCGCTCGCTGCAGCAGGTGGCGCCCTCGTCCCCTCCCGCCCCCTTTACTGCCTACTCACATGCTTGGCCCGCTCCCACCCATTAACCTCCAGGCCGTGAGTCCGCAGCCTGGAGGAGACGCTGGAGTCCTGCAGCTCCCTGCTGCGGCCACCAGGGGGCAGAAACACCTGAAACGGACCACGCAGTGAGGACAGCGACAGCATCGGCAGGGAATAAAAGCCGTCGTAAACGTCCTGACCTGAAGCTTTTGCAGCAGAACATCGGAGAGGGTCAAAGGCAGGGTGGGGGTCAAAGGTCAGCGCGGGGTCGGCGGGTCACTCAAGGCACCGAAACAGGTAAAATTCCTCAACAGTCGTCAACAAGTGGGGTTTTATTTTTACAGCCGAGTCTGAGGAGGAAGAGGCGGAGCTGCAGCAGGCAGGGGGCGGGGCTGTGACAGGAAAAGGAAGCTGCTGCTCGTTAGTAAACTGTGTCCACAGGAAGAGGAAGAGGAAGAGGGAGAGGGAGAGGGAGAAGAAGGAGAAGAAGGAGAAGGAGAAGAGGAAGAGGGAGAAGAAGAAGAAGAAGAAGAAGGAGAAGGAGGAGAAGAAGGAGAAGGAGAAGGAGGAGAAGGAGAAGAAGGAGAAGGAGAAGAAGAAGAGGAAGAGGAAGAAGAGGAAGAAGAAGAGGAAGAAGGAGAGCAGGGGCCTCATGTACAAAAGGTTTTGTACGCACTAAAACTCATCGTCCGTCTGTTTCCACGTTTGGATGTAGGAAGTTAACGTCAACGTCAGCATTTCCTCCCATCAACGCAGATCATCAGCGGTGATGATGACGTCACCGACTGTAGGAATTGTGAATGAATTGTCTTGATGAAGCCACTGGCAACACAAGAAGGCCAAGTGAAGAAAAGAATATCAGGCAAAAGCTTTTTTTTTTCATTTGTACTTTGCTTCCAGTTGCTGCCTGGAATTCTGCAACGCAGTCTCCTGTGTTTTTCTGCCAATATTTTGTCTGCGAACAAAAGCCGAAAGCAATTAATATCATGTAGCAGTTGGCTTTATTTGAAACATCTTCACAATGTTGTTTTTCCTTTCTACGTCAATAAATTAATAAAAAGAAATGAATAAAGCCTCCCTGGCTGCGCACTGACATCATGCGTCCCGTTTCTGCACACTGTCGTTCGTTGCCTGCCACCATTTCAGTGTCAGGCATGTGGCAGTGGTGAGTCTGAAGGGTTGGCGGGCCACTGCAACCCTGACCCGGGTCACACTGTCGGCGGCCAGGAAGAAATCGGCGCAAACACCGTGCACGTTTTTTTTACACATGAGGTCCCAGGCTGACTGGGCACCCTACGGTTGGCTCCGCCCATTACCTTCAGGACCCGCCCACTTGCTTGTCTCCCAGATGTGGAATGAATCTCCCAGATTTGGGAAAGGTTTGCACCTGCTGTTGTTGAACAGAAGCGTCAGCCTGACTTCCTGGTCCTGGAGGGGCCTGGAGGGTCCTGGAGGGACCCCTGGAGGTTCATGGAGGTTCATGGAGGTTCCTGGAGGGGCCTGGAGGTGCCTGGAGGGTCCTGGAGGGTCCTGGAGGGTCCTGGAGGGGCCTGGAGGGGCCTGGAGGGTCCTGGAGGTGTCTGGAGGTTCATGGAGGGACCTCTGGAGGGTCCTGGAGGGGCCTGGATGGTCCTGGAGGTGTCTGGAGGTTCCTGGAGTGTCCTGGAGGGGCCAGGAGGTACCTGGAGGGTCCTGAAGGGACCTCTGGAGGGTCCTGGAGGTGTCTGGAGGGTCCTGGAGGGACCCCTGGAGGTTCATGGAGGTTCATGGAGGGTCCTGGAGGGGCCTGGATGGTCCTGGAGGTGTCTGGAGGTTCCTGGAGGGGCCTGGAGGGTCCTGGAGGGTCCTGGAGGGTCCTGGAGGGGCCTGGAGGGTCCTGGATGGACCCCTGGAGGGTCCTGGAGGTGTCTGGAGGTTCATGGAGGGACCTCTGGAGGGTCCTGGAGGGGCCTGGATGGTCCTGGAGGTGTCTGGAGGTTCCTGGAGTGTCCTGGAGGGGCCAGGAGGTACCTGGAGGGTCCTGAAGGGACCTCTGGAGGGTCCTGGAGGTGTCTGGAGGTTCCTGGAGGGGCCTGGAGGTTCCTGGAGGGGCCAGGAGGTACCTGGAGGGTCCTGAAGGGACCTCTGGAGGGTCCTGGAAGTGCCTGGAGGGGCCTGGAGGTGGAGATGTTCCAGGTCTCGGCCTTGCAGCAGCTTCAGTCAGGACATCAGCAGCAGCAGCAGGAGGTGAAGCATGTCGACGTTCCGTACACACGTGCGCCGCAGGCTGGCGCTCTGCCTCGCAGCAACATCAAACGGCGGTGGGAGGAATGCCGTGACTGTTCACGGCCGTCGGAACTGCGCGAGTCATGAGAAGGTGAAGAACATCTGGGCTCCATCAGCACGTCAGCCTGTTTCTATTGGCGGCACATCTGACGGCGTCCTCACGGCCTCCAGGGAGCTGCAGCAGAACAAACAGCAGGGCGGCGCTGTCGTCCGCCGCTGACGGAGGAACAGCAGCTCCAACTGGAGCCAGGAGACCTAGAACCTGGAGAACTAGACCCTGGAAACATCAGAACTAGAACCTGGAGAGCTGGAACCTGGAGAGTTGGAACCTGGAGACGTGGAAACTAAAACCTGGAGCCAGGAGACCTAGAACCTGGAGAACTAGAACCAGCGGAACCAGAAGCTGGAGACCTAGATCCCGGAGAACCTTGAACCATGATGGTGATGATGAATGGACCAGGTGAGTGGCTCAGCTGACCGCCTCATCCACATGGTTCCAATACTTTGTCTTTTTACATAAACGGCGCAGATTCAAAACTTCTTCAAAATGGGATCCATCTGCTTGCCGTCATCTGAACTGAGTCGTTTGAACATCTTGGCTCCGACTCCATGAGTCAGTCTTTGACTCTTCTTAAGTTGACTGTTAACTTGTTGGTTGGAGCCACAAGATGATGCCACAGCTCCTCCTTCAGCTCCTCCTTCAGCTCCTCCTGCAGCTCCTCCTTCAGCTCCTCCTGCAGTTCCTCCTGCAGCTCCTCCTGCAGTTCCTCCTGCAGCTCCTCATGCAGCTCCTCCTGCAGTTCCTCCTGCAGCTCCTCATGCAGCTCCTCCTGCAGTTCCTCCTGCAGCTCCTCCTGCAGTTCCTCCTGCAGCTCCTCCTGCAGTTCCTCCTGCAGCTCCTCATGCAGCTCCTCCTGCAGTTCCTCCTGCAGCTCCTCATGCAGCTCCTCATGCAGTTCCTCCTGCAGTTGCTCCTTCAGCTCCTCCTGCA
This sequence comes from Nelusetta ayraudi, assembly GCF_046127955.1. Classification (NCBI taxonomy): domain Eukaryota; kingdom Metazoa; phylum Chordata; class Actinopteri; order Tetraodontiformes; family Monacanthidae; genus Nelusetta; species Nelusetta ayraudi. The sequence goes on from NW_027466237.1 coordinate 8,611, forward strand.
GCTCCTCCTTCAGCTCCTCCTGCAGCTCCTCATGCATCTTCTCCCGCAGCTCCTCATGCATCTCCTCATGCAGTTCCTCCTGCATCTCCACCTGCAGCTCCTCCCGCAGTTCCTCCTGCAGCTCCTCCTGCAGCTCCTCCCGCAGCTCCTCATGCATCTCCTCCTGCATCTCCTCCCGCAGCTCCTCCTGCATCTCCTCCTGCAGCTCCTCCAAACCAAACATTTGAATGTTGCTAAAATTAAAATGTTGAGGTGTATCATGAAGGTCCTGCACTGATTCCAGACAACACAAGAGCAGCCAGAATGACCGACCTAACGATCTGAGCAGCGGCTGCAGTGTGCGGCTCCACCAGCAGGTGGCAGGCTCACACAGGGGAACCGGGACTGAACGAGGGGAAACTTGGCTTTTACGAACGTGTGTAAGTGCCTCCGTTAATAGGAGGCAGATGTCCTGGAACACACAACCAGTGGGTCAAATGTGGAGCGAACGCTAAGCTAATGCTAAGCTAAGCTAGTAGCTGCTCAGGGCGATGCAGCTCGTGGCTTCGACGCGGTGAGACAATGAGTCCTGATGATTTAAATGAAAGAGAACAGGGTAAAGACTGCAGGCCACCTCAGGCTGGAGGTTCTTGCTGGGAACACTGGGAACCACCTCCAGCTGAGAAGCTTCTCTGTTAATCACTTCCTGTCAGCAGGGTTAATGTTAGCAGTGTTAGCAGCTGGCCTCTGCAGGCGGAGCTGCTGCTTGAAGGACGTTTGGACGTTTGTTGTCTTTGGTCTCCGTCTCAGTGGAAGACCTTTAACCTCCTCCTGCTGCTCCCCCTCCTCCTCCGCCCACTCGTTCCTCTCCTCCTCCTCCTCCTCCTCCTCCTCCTCGCCCCTGCTCCAGCACCAGGACCTTCAGCCTCAAATTTTATTTATTTGAACAGAGTTTTGGTCATAACGTCAGCTGGTGGTTTTTCACAGGAATCTAAACAAGGTTGATTCCTGTCTGCTGAGATCAGGCTGCTGGAGGAGCAGAGAGTCTCCTGAGGAGACCTGGGCTGCTCCAGGACCACCTGGAGGGGTTTGAACTCACAGGGGAACCAACCTAAGGCCTGGAAACCTCACCACTGACTTCAATGTGAAGGAAAGTGAGGAGGCCTCAGCTGGTGGAGATGATTTCCCCAGCATTTGTTCAGGAGAAACGTCAGAGACAGCAGAACCTTGTGTGTAGAAAGCACAGGTTCCTCTGGAGCTCCTGCACCTCCTGCACCTCCTGCAGCTCCTGCACCTCCTGCACCTCCTGCAGCTCCTGCACCTCCTGCCTGGAGGCCAGAGCTCCACCAGAGGTGCTGGCCTGTCACTCACTCAGTCAACGAGGCCTCTCAGGTGTGTTGGATTTTTTTTGGAGCAGCAGCAGTGTGTTTCTATGGTGTCTACACACCCAGAAACACAAAGCCCCGCCCCCTCCTCCCCGCCGCCGCCGCCGCCGTCGGCCAAGCATGTGTTTTATCAGCAGCGAGTCGTGTTCAGGCGTGACGGCCCGGGATTTACATGAAGTTCCTGGCTGCTCTCCAGAACCTGGAGGCCTGGTCAGGTTCTCCAGGTTGGGTTCCTCTGCTCCTCAGGTCTTCAGGTCTTGTGGTCTTCAGGTCTACTCTCTACTTTTAAAACATCCATCATATTTTCCCTGAAGCCTTTGAGCAATGCCGCCACCGCTGTGTGTCTGCGTGTTGCAGCTCATCACAGCAACGTGTTTGTTTTTATTCCTCCACTGTGGACGGATATTTTCCATCTGGTTGGGTGTGTGTGTGTGCGTGTGTGTGTGTGTGTGTGTGCGCAGCGGTGATTCCTGCTGATCACATCATGGAAACTATTAGACGCCGTTACAACACGATCCGGGGGAATACTTCGTCCTGATTGGCCGCCCGCTCTTTCCTACACATTCCAGATCATGGAAACACACCAGGCCGTTCCAGAAGATCCACCAGGCTGGAGTCCAGCAGCAGCAGCAGCAGCTGCAGTGCCTCGGCCTCACCAGTAGAGGGAGCCTGTCGGCCTCTCTGAGGCCCTTTGGGAATCAGGTGAAAACATGGGACACACCTTCGGGACCTTCTCCTCACTTCTGCTCACACCTGAAGAAGAGGAGCAGCAGGACCCACCAGGATCCACCCTGACCCACCAGGATCCTCCAAGATCCTCCAAGATCCTCCAAGATCCACCCTGATCTTGTTTCTTTTGCTTACTTCTTCACCTTTCATTTATCAATTGGTTTTGATTTCACACTTTTCGCGTTCGAAATAAAGATTTCAAATCAAATCAGATCAGATCCACCCTGCTCCTCCATGGTCTTCAAGGACCATCACCTCACTGGAAGGAGCTTCAAAGCTGAACGCCTCGTTGGATGCCGTCACGGCCCTCCAGACCTTCTGCTGCCATCTGGTCGTGGATTCCGTAACGTTAACACGTTCAGATTTTCCGTCGCTGAGCGGCGAGTCGTGGAGGCGATAACGGTGCTGGAGGAGGAGGAAGGAGGAGGCAGGAAGTGGCTCCTCCTGGCAGGAGACCAGCCAGGTCATCTGGACAGGAGGTGGCGCCGCAGCCGTGATGGAAGGCCGCAGTTCCACGGGAGGATCAGGAGGAGAACATCAGCAGCAGCCTGCAGCCTGGGGGGGGGGGCAGACAGAGCTGACAGTGACCCAGACTGACTGTTTAATGAGCTCCACGGACCTTCTGGAGGCTGAAGGTTCCTCAGACTGGGTGTAAATCTGACTGGGTTTTACGAGGCTCGATGATCCGCCGCCGTCTTTCATCAACTGCGACATTCTTCCATCCTTCGTCTAAACACGCCCTGATTGGTCGATTGGCTCAGACACTAAACTGTGGTTGGACGCTTTCATCCAGAGGTCCAAGTCTGCTGCCAGGACCTTCTCAGGTTCCTCAGGAACCAGCCGTATTTCAGCAGCCCCTGCAGACTGGAAGGTTTCTGCTGCGTGACAGAGAGATGACTTCACACCGCCGCTGCCGGCGCCGCTGCCAGGGGGCGGAGCCTCAGGAGGCCGCAGATGAACCCTGCAGAAGATCCCAAAGCTAATTTATGGGGCAGGACGGCGTCCAGCAGGACAGGACTTGCAGAAGAGGAGGAGGAGGAGGACGAGGAGCCGCGACAGCGGCGGCTGGCTGGGTCGGTCGGTCGATCCGACCGCCACTTCCTGTCAGCGGGCGGCGAGCCATCCGTCAGCCTCCGGCTTCCTGTCAGGGTGTTTTATGGCTGGAGGTCCTGCAGAGCTTCACAGCAGCTCCAACTGCACAGTCAGGACAGTTAGCGCAGCGGTTAGCGGCGGCGGCTAACTGATACTTTTCTGGCTTCTCTGTAATTTGATGTTTTTTGTTTGACGCCACTGACCACGAATGTTTGCTGCAGCGCCGTCCGCCCGAGGAGCAGCCTCGACCAATCAGCAGCCAGAAGCACTCGCTGCTCATGCAGCACTCTGTCAACCAAGACAGGAAGTGACTGTTGGACCAGGTCACATGACTCCAGTTGTGCCGAGTTTTTTCATCTTCATCCTTCACTTTTTTCCCCACTTTCTGCTTCTTCTCCTCCACTTCCTCCCCCTCCTCCTCCTGGACCTCCTGCTGTCTGTCATCATCTCCCTCTGGGAATCTCTCAGCTGGCTTCCATTTATTCTTCCATCGTGTCCTCGGATGAAAGCACCAGCTAGTAAAATAAAGAGATAAATAAAAGAATGAATGAATGAATAAATTAAAAAGATAAAGTGCATCCAGCGGGACGATTAGTCAACACGGCAGTAAATCACAGCTGCGTCTTAATCAGGCGCCTCCACACACACGTGTCTTTAATGACAGACGTGTGTTTGCACTTTGCATGTCGAATCTTTTACAGTCTCGTTAAAGCACCAGAAGGGCTGCAAGCATGGAGGACCTGGGGCCTGTTGGTGGAGGAGGTCATGGGGGAGCCTGGTGGTGGAGCTGGTGGTGGAGGAGCCTGGTGGTGGAGCTGTTAGAGCCTGGTGGTGGAGGATCCTGGTGGTGGAGCTGTTAGAGCCTGGTGGTGGAGCTGGTGGTGGAGGAACCTGGTGGTGGAGGAACCTGGTGGTGGAGCTGGTGGTGGAGCAGGTGGTGGTGGAGCCTGGTGGTGGAACCGGTGGTGGAGCTGTTAGAGCCTAGTGGTGGAGGAGCCTGGTGGTGGAGCTGTTAGAGCCTGGTGGTGGAGGACCCTGGTGGTGGAGCTGTTAGAGCCTGGTGGTGGAGGACCCTGGTGGTGGAGCTGGTGGTGGAGCAGGTGGTGGTGGAGCTGGTGGTGGAGCTGTTAGAGCCTGGTGGTGGAGCTGGTGGTGGAGGACCCTGGTGGTGGAGCTGTTAGAGCCTGGTGGTGGAGCTGGTGGTGGAGGACCCTGGTGGTGGAGCTGTTAGAGCCTGGTGGTGGAGGACCCTGGTGGTGGAGCTGGTGGTGGAGCAGGTGGTGGTGGAGCCTGGTGGTGGAACCGGTGGTGGAACTGTTAGAGCCTGGTGGTGGAGCTGGTGGTGGAGCAGGTGGTGGAGCAGGTGGTGGTGGAGCCTGGTGGTGGAACCGGTGGTGGAGCTGTTAGAGCCTAGTGGTTGCGCAGGTGGTGGTGGAGCAGGTGGTGGTGGAGCAGGTGGTGGTGGAACCTGGTGGTGGAGGAGCCTGGTGGTGGAGCTGTTAGAGCCTGGTGGTGGAGGACCCTGGTGGTGGAGCTGTTAGAGCCTGGTGGTGGAGGACCCTGGTGGTGGAGCTGGTGGTGGAGCAGGTGGTGGTGGAGCTGGTGGTGGAGCTGTTAGAGCCTGGTGGTGGAGCTGGTGGTGGAGGACCCTGGTGGTGGAGCTGTTAGAGCCTGGTGGTGGAGCTGGTGGTGGAGGACCCTGGTGGTGGAGCTGTTAGAGCCTGGTGGTGGAGGACCCTGGTGGTGGAGCTGGTGGTGGAGCAGGTGGTGGTGGAGCCTGGTGGTGGAACCGGTGGTGGAACTGTTAGAGCCTGGTGGTGGAGCTGGTGGTGGAGCAGGTGGTGGAGCAGGTGGTGGTGGAGCCTGGTGGTGGAACCGGTGGTGGAGCTGTTAGAGCCTAGTGGTTGCGCAGGTGGTGGTGGAGCAGGTGGTGGTGGAACCTGGTGGTGGAGGAGCCTGGTGGTGGCGGAGCCTCGTGGTGGAGGAACCTGGTGGTGGAGGAGCCTGGTGGTGGAGCTGTTAGAGCCTGGTGGTGGCGCAGGTGGTGGTGGAGCAGGTGGTGGTGACGCAGGTGGTGGTGGAGCAGGTGGTGGCGCTGCTGCTAGAAGCTGCTGGTGTTTCCTCTGAACACTGAGAAGCTCTTCTCAGCCTCTGACTGGCTGCTGGTTCTCAGTTGGTCACAGTAACCAGCAGCAGGACGAGGTTCTCAGAGGAGACTTTGGACTTCTCCCCTTGGATGGAGTTCAGTGACATTGTGTGGGAGGGAAACAGGAGCAAGAAAAATGTCAGGAAGAAAGTTTTTCCAGTTCAGTGAGCAGAAAAAAAAACAACGACTGTCATTAATAACCGGCGGCGGCGGCGGCAGGAGGAGGGGGGAGGAGGAGGAGGCAGGAGGAGGAGGAGGCAGGAGTCACATCAGCTCCTGCTTTGGTTGGACGCTGATAGCCTGAAGGCAAAAGTCCAGGAACCCAGTGGAGAAGCAGGTGATGGGTCATGTGACCTGTCAACCGACCCCTCCCTCACCTGACTGCTCAGCAGACTATGAACCTGCAGGCCGGTGCTGACTGTTAGCATTAGCAGTTAGCTCTCCTTGGCTATGCAGTGTCATTTAGTTTTTTACAAGATCAGGAGGAGGAGGAGGAGAAAAAGTGGACGTTCTTTAAAGAACCAAAGAAGAAGAACCGGGCCAACGGTCCAATGAGGACGTGTTCCTGTTTGGTGTGAAGGAGTCAGAGGCTCCAGTCTGAGAGTTCTCCCCTCATCCCTCAACATCAACACGCTGCTGGGGTTTGCTTCCAGACTCCTTCACATGTTTTTCTCCTTCTTCTTCCGTGATTCAGTGGAAAAATGTGCAGCAGTTGTGACTTTTTTTTTTTTTTTTTTTTGTGATCCTGTTGAGATGTTTTCCAGGCAGCTGAGCCGAGCCCAGCCGGGCCGGGCCGGGCCGAGCTGAGCTGAGCTCATGCCTGCTTGCGTCTGCTGGAGGGATTAAAGCTCCCGCTGCCGCTCAACCTGCAGATCCATCAGGAACCTGCAGCTTGTCACATGACCGATTGGAAAACGTGTGGGAGCAGGAAGTGAGCCGCTTCCAGGTTCCTCTGCCTCCGGTTGCCAGGTCCACTCAGTCAGTCCTCCGTCCACACCATTGCTCAGCTTTTCCATCCATCCAGCCGAGGAAGGGAAGGGGAAGGGGAAACAAGGCCGTGGGTTAGCATAGGGGGCTAGGCTAGCACACAGCTAGCTGCAGGGTACTAGCGTCCCGTCTGGCCTGCTCTGGGAAAAAGTTGGAAATTCAGACACACACACACACACACACACACACACACACACACACAATCAGCCGTGTGACTCAACAACATGTCAGCTCCACTTTTACGATTTTAACATTTTAATGCTGTCAAATGTTTTATTGCAGTTTTTTTCTCCCGGCTCTTTATTTTTCCTTCTTCTTCTCCTTCTTCTTCCTCTCCTTCCTGATAATCTCTGGCAGTAAATTATCCCCCAGAGAGTTCAAACCTTCCGCTGTCATCACAACATCAACACTCTGATCTGCTGCGGCTGCTGCTGCTCCCAGGAACCTTCTCCAAACTTCTCCCAACACTCTGAAGAGCTTCCAGGGTCTCAGCGCCACCCGCTGACCAACCTGTGTGTGTGTGTGTGTGTGTTGGGTCTCAGATGTCACAACGAGTCAGCTGGTGCCACCATGCCTCAGGTGGTCTTGATGTGAGAGGGCGGGGCCTCGCGGCTGCTCTGCTCTGTGATTGGCTCTGACGTGAAGGTTTTAATGGCGGCAGTAAACGGAGGTGATTTGTGTCGAGTTGCTGGACGACCTTCACCACTCTGAGTCACCACTTGGAGAAACACGCCGAAACCTCCTCCTCCTCCTATTGGCCCAGCCGTGGACTCTGACTCTTCCTCCTGCTCCTCCTCCTCCTCTTCCTCACACTCCTCACTCTGAGGCAGCGGCGCCCCCTGTGGTGGCTGCTTGTATGAAAACAATGTCCAATCAGCTGCTGTTAATGTTTGTTTAACAGTTTCTCTCCTTTGATTGGCTGGTTTCAGGTGGAGGTCAGAGGTCAAAGGTGAGGAGGAGCTGCTTTGTTTAAAGAAGCCGCTGATTAAAAACATGATAGGAAGTCACATTGGGAACACTGGGAACACTGCGCTTTGTTTGGCTGGAACATTTTTTCCACACCAACAGTTTTCTTTCCTGCTGCTCAGGAAACAGAAGCAGATTTCTGGTTTTCTGTCCTGTGCTGCTGCGTCGCCTCGTCCGCCGCTCTGACTCATCATCTCAGCTTTTCACAAACAAATCACATTTTCCTTCTTTTCTTCTTCTCTTCTTCTTCACGCTCCCAGTTGTCCCTCAGCCTTCCTCACCCTACGTCTGGAGGACGGCCAGCGGAACAGAGTGGAGGACTCTGCCGGAGGCAAACAGGAAGTGAGGAGGAGTGTGGGGTCAAAGGTCGGAGGTGACAGGAAGCCGGAGGAGCGGGGCGGGAGAAGGTCTGCGGTGCCCTGTTGTGTCTGGAGCTCAGAGACCTCGGGGCGTGGCGTCAGCAGGAAGTGCTCTGTGGTGAGGAGGAGCGCTGAGAGCGCGAGGAGCACGAGGAGCCTTCAACACCTCCTGCATCTCCAGCAGCAGCAGCAGCAGCAGCAGCAGCAGCAGCAGCAGAGGTCTGACAGGAACCAGATGTGATGGTCCCTCAGCCAGCGTGTCACACAGAGCCACAAGTCGTTAAGCTGTGGTCATCAGAGGAACGACACTGCGACCTGATTGGTTGACAGCTTATTGAATCATCACGCTTGTCTCCCAGCAGACTCACACTGGGCACGCTCACACACACCCGTGCAGAGTTGGGTTTCCACTGCTGGTCTGCAGGCCACACTCAGTCTCCTGGTTGGCACCGACTCCATGGCACTGACTCACTGTCACCGATTCAATGCCAATGACTCAGTGGCACCGACTCACTGTCACTGATTCAATGCCAATGACTCAGTGGCACCGACTCACTGTCACCGATTCAATGCCAATGACTCGGTGGCACCGACTCACTGCCACCGATTCAATGCCAATGACTCAGTGGCACCGACTCACTGTCACCGATTCAATGCCAATGACTCAGTGGCACCGACTCACTGTCACCGATTCAATGCCAATGACTCAGTGGCACCGACTCACTGTCACCGATTCAATGCCAATGACTCGGTGGCACCGACTCACTGCCACCGATTCAATGCCAATGACTCAGTGGCACCGACTCACTGTCACCGATTCAATGCCAATGACTCCATGGCACTGATTCAATGACAGACTTGTCATTGACTCGATGGCACTGACTCGTTGCTACTGATGTACTGTCACTGACTCGTCACTCTTTATCATCATGACTGAGTCATTGAGTCATTCACTTGAGTTGATCGAAAGAGTAAAAGGTCTAACTTTGGTGACGATGACATCCCTTCCTATTCACTTTGGCTCAGCTCAGCTCGATCATGGATCCTCTCACCCCTCTGGATCAGCAGCAGCTGATTGGCCGACCGCCACTCAGCAATCAGACTCCCAACTCGACTGGAACTGGAACCGGGCCGGTCAGAACTTCCTCAGGGGTGATTTCAGTGATTGGCAGGGTTTGGAACACTGTGACTGACTGTTTTACGACTGGGATCAGAGTGAACCGTCCCGACTCCTCCGGGTCGTCTGATCCGATGACTCAGATCGAGTGTCGTCTCTGAATCAACGGTTCCTCCTCCCGGTCCTGAAGCTCTGGCACAGTCAGACGGACCCGCCAGCTGCCAGCTGGACCGTCTTTAGCCTCAGCGTTCAGATTCTTGTTGTTGTTTTTAAGTGTTCCTTTGTCTGTGTCACCCACCAGGATCAAAGAGTCAATGAGTCTTTTTCTCTTCCTGGAACGTGGACGTTCTCTCTCACGGAGCCTGAAGAACATTAGCACTTCAAAGCTCCTGCGGCTGAGGAACTTCTCCCTCTGTTTACATCTCTGTCTATTTACCACCTTCACTTCCAGCTGTTTCCACCCAGCAGCCAATCAGACCTTTGATCCGCTCACTCTGATTGGACCAAGATGTGCTGAGGCAGATCCTGGTGAGCATTCTTGACGGTTTGTTTTTATTCTCTCTCTCGCTCGCAGACGCCGCAAAACTCCCTGTGAACCTCCTGCTGAGGCTCCCAGGCGACCTCGCGGCAGAGCGGCACCAGTGGGGCTGCTGGTCTGCTGGAGGGTGTGGAGATTACCTGGGATCCAGCAGGAACCTTCACTGGTCCGGAGGAGGGGCTTCTGAGAAGTTAAACATCAGTCAAGGGGTTTGGTATCAGTGACTTTAGCTCCTCATCTTCATCATCTTCATCATCTTCGTCCTCGTCCTCGTCCTCGTCTTTCTAAACCAGTCGAGAACCTCCAAGAACGTTTTCAAGAAGGTCCTGGAACTGAACCACATCAAACTACAGACTGGATCACATTACATCAATGTTACATAAACAGTGCGTGTGTGTGTGTGTGTGTGTGTGTGTGTGTGTGTGTGTGTGTGTGTGTCAGGTGGATTTGATAAGGCTCGGAGTGTGTTTGACAGCTGGTCGTCCTGCAGGGAGTCATGTGTCGGACAGATGTGACGTTGTGGGTCTCCGGGGGGTGGGGGGGTGGGGGGGGTTCGGCTGTTAACACACGACACGTTGTTGAAGAAAAGTTTGACTCGTGACCTGCGAACACCTGACACGACTCAAGTCGAGCCGTTCCCCCTCCCAACGGCTCACATGGTTTCACTTTCAAACATGACGGATGAGGCCTGAAGAGACCAGCGGAGGAGGAGGCGGAGGAGGAGGAGAAGATGGAGGAGACTGAGGAGCCGCGCTAGCTCCTGCGCTAGCTCCTGCGCTAGATGAGAAACTAGTTTCATGCTGATGTTGTCCGGTTCAACTTTTCCGTCTTTTCTGACTCACTGCTGAGGTTCAGAGTCGCCCGGGGAGGCGGGGGGGGGGCAGTGAAAGCAACATTCCAGTGCTGGACATTGGCCTTGGTCTTGTGACAGTGGTGGTCCTGTCACTGTGCCTCCAGTTGATCATGCACCATGGCATGGCTACTACCCGGGAGTCTGGGGTTCGAGGTTTACTGGGCCTTGTTTCAGTCTCGGACCGGGCAGATTTTTTTGATCCAGACCGGTCAAGACGCAGCCAACACTGTAATAACACTGTAATAACACCATAATAACAGAAAAGAATCCAGCTGCTGCCGTTTCACACTGTGTTGGTGACACCCAGAGTGACGCTGTTGCTGTCCCATTTCGAAGCAACCTAGAAGAACCCACATACTCTCTGGTCTTGCTAAGGCCTTGACCTCGGTTGGTGCCGCCGTCTGGACTACAACCATTCTGGCGTCTAAACAACAACTGACAGAAGACGTTTGCCCGTGACAGGTGGGCTAACGTCACCAACGACGGCTACCAAACTCCCCAAGAAGCCGTGAGGAGCAAACGCTGGCAGCGGTTGGCTTTCACGTTCCTCCACTACAGAACCAGTGAAACCTCAAAGTAGAAACAACGGCCGGCCCACCAAAGCTACAAGAGCTAACTCCTACAAAAGCTAACAGCTGCTTCATCCTGTCGATATCCCAGCTAGCTGGAAGAACCGTAGCGAAGGCCCCTCGCCGCCTCTCCTCCGGCTGCAGCTTTTATTCTTCAGACACTAACGTTGTTTGGGAGTTGTTTGTTTTGCTTGGCTTTATTTCTGGACTCCGTTGTTGTGCTTTTCATAGTGCACATGGTTTGGTGCTGATGAGTTGGGAGGATTAGTGGGTACAGTCGGCCCGCTGTGCTGCCTCGTGGGCTTCGGAGGTAATGGAAACAGAGATGATGTCGTTGGCCGAGAGCGAGCCGTTAAAACTTTACGACTTTTTTTTGTTTTAGCAAATTGATGGCGGAGCAGCACCTGGGGAGTCTTTGATCGGTTCGATTTTGACCTCGATGAATCCCCCCGCAATGTCCGACGTTGTTCATTAGAGGTAAGAGGAAACAGGCGAGGGGCGGGGCGTCTCCAGGCCCGGGAACCTCATGTTTAACAACGTCTTTCAACGTCTCGGAGCGCGGAAACAAAGTTTCACCCCCAGAAAAATGCAAGTTTGCCGGGTTTAATTGCAGACTCGCAGTGAGTCGTTTGGTTTGTGAAATGGGAGTATAAATTCCGACTGGCTGTTTCTGGCTAAAGTCACAGCTTTAAACACCGGGCTGGGTTTTTTTTTTTTTTTTTTTCACGAGCCACATGTTTTCCAAACAGAGCCGGTGGAGGATTCACCTCAGTCAACACAACGAGTCACTGGAAGGAAAAAACCTGACCGTTGTCCAACTCAGCAAACGTCGCACGCGTCTGACGGAACGTGCAGAGAACGCAAAAGGTACCCGAGCGAGAGCCAATCAGAGCGGCTCCGCCCACTTTCAAATCATCAACTAATCAACCGGGGGACAGCGACCACAATGTCGCAAAACAATCACGACTGACGTGAGCCAGGGGAGAAGAAGTCAGCCGGCAATACTGCATCCAGCCACCGGGGGTGGGGGTGGTGGGGGGCGGGGTCTAACCAGCTGCTGGAGCATTGCGGCGCAGCGGTCGGTGATGTTGTCGGACGTCCTTCGCTCACTCACGCCGGCCTCCAAACGCGCTGCGAGTCGGGAAACGAGCAAAACAAGCGACGGCTGATTCGCATTCACGGCTGCGTGTCGGCGATGAGAGATTACGCAGATTTTTTTAGATATTTTATTTTGCTAGATTTATATCCGGGGGATCATGAGTAGTTCCAGCAGGCGGAGGCGGAGGCGGAGGCGGCGGCGGCGGCGCTCGCCGGCTAATGGGCGCCATAAATCAGCGGCGAGCAGCGGCAGTTTTTTTTTGTTGTTGTTGCGTCTCTTTCTTGCCGCCGCTGTGGGAAACACAACGCAGGCGTCGGCGTGATTTCCTTCTTAATCAGATCAGCTGCGGCCTTTTAAAATCTAATGGAAAACACATGGCAGGGTGAGCGGCTCTGGCCGGCCAGCAGGGGGCGGGCTCGCTCAAGCCGAGGCGCTGACAGAAGTGTGTTTATCTGGGAAGGTTCGTGTTTATTTCCTGCAGCTGCTTTTGGGGAAAAGTGAAGGCTCCGCCCACCTGAGCCGTCCTGAGCCGTCCGGCCGCCGCCGTCGCCGTCCACTCACTTTCCAGTTCTTTTTGTGTGTCGCACAAACGCGGCGGCTTGTGTTGCTGTTTGCGAGACGCTGCTCCGACTGACATTTGAGCTCTTCAAACATCACAAACCCCACGTTTACGCACAATCCCACACTTTTTCCGAGCAGAGATTCCGAACCTCTCCGGGGGAGGGGGAAGAAGAGGAGGAGGAGGAGGAGGGGGAGGGGCCACGTGAGTCCGAGCGGAACGTGTGAGTCCGTTGAAAACACAACACTTCGAGTTGTGTCAACATCGGCGAGACACAAAGCAGACGCGCAAGCAGGAGAGACACAACTTTGGCTTTAAACAAATCAGCCCGTCGGACGATCGCACAACACAACCCTGTGAAACCATCCGGGAGCTAACGGCAAGTTAGCGGCCTGGGCGCTAGTCCAGCGCCTCCTAGTGGGCAGACAAATCATCGCTGAGTGTCTATCGAGCTCGCACAAATGTTCATTTCCCTGCAGAAACGCTCTGAAATAATAAAAATACGTCACTTTTGATTTGATCATCACAACTCATCGTCCTCGACATGTCACCAAGAATAAATCTTTTTCACGGGGGTTTCTTTCCTGACTTTGCAGTCATTTTTCCGGCCGTCTGCTGAAAACACTCTGGGGAATTCAACCTCGGCCCTCGGCCCTCGGCTCGTCACTCGTCGCCAACGACTCAAGGCGCCCCGGTGTTTCTTCTTCTCCTTGCACCAGGTGGAACCAGCTGGATCCAGACTGTGACGTCATCAGTGAGGAGGACACGCCCCCCCCGACCTCTGGTGACCTTTGATTGGCTGCCGGTCGCGAGACATTGTCAGCGGAAGAAGAAAGGTTTCAGAGATCTCGCCGCCCGGCCGCTCTCTGGAGGCGGAGCAGCTCCAGATGTTCTCCTGATACTGGTCCCCAAGCAGAGATCAGGCTCCGCCCCCACCGCTGCACCTGCTGCTGGGGCCCGGCGGCCTCGGCGGACCTCCACTTCCTGGACTGATTGCTGCACTGACCATCAGCCTGATGATGACTCTGGGTTCCTCTAACTGATGATGTTTCTGCAGCAACAGCGAGTGTCATCTTACACAGTGAGAACATCTGCTGGTCCAGGGAGGAGGAACTGGCCCCCGTCCTCCAACTCCCACCGAGCTGAACTGAACTGACTGGATCACCTGGACGGATCAGTGGAGGCTTCAAGATGTTTCTCCAGCAGCCTGTTAGCAGCAGCAGCTAACACGGCACCGCTGGAAGGTCTTTGACCTTCTGACCTTCTGGCCTCCAGCCCAATACTGACACCAGCAGTCAGAGGCGAGTCTTCACAGGGTTGACGAGCCGCTCGCTGGTTGGCTGGACGTCTGCAGGATGATGTCACCAGTTTGGACTCGGAGCAGGAGAAACATCTGCTGAGTGATGTAACCACACCACTGACCCACTTCAGAGACCTGCTGGACTGGACTGGACTGGACTGGACCAGTGACCTGCTGGACTGGACCAGTGACCTACTGGACTGGACTGGACCAGTGACCAACTGAGCTGAGATCTTATTCAGACAGTTTGATGATGAAATGATGAAACTGGCTTCGTTATTTTTTTACATTTTAAAATCTTGTTGGTTGTTTTAAAATTTAAAAAGATCAAATTTTCATGTTCAACAAGTCTATTTTTCCCCCTCTCTGAAACGTTTCTGCTCCAACAGTGAGACGGTCGCTCGACAGACATGGTGGCGGTAGGAGGTCTTCACTAAGGTCAAAGGTCGTGGGCGGGAGGGCTGAGGAAGAGATGGGCTCCTGGATCTTCACCGTGGTGGAGCAGCAGCAGCAGCAGCAGCAGCAGCAGCAGCTGCCACTGGGGCTTCGGTCTGAGATCAGTCAGGCCACCCCGGCCAAACATGTGCAGGAAATTATGGGAATTATCTAATCCTCGCTGCAGCCTAACAATAATTTGGATTCATAGGGGAGATTAAAAGTGAAAGCCATCCTTAAATCATCTGTCTGACCTCCACCTCCTCCAGCTCTCCACCTCCTCCACCTCCTCCCCCTCCTCCACCTCCTCCCTCTCCTCCCTCTCCTCCAGCTCCTCCCCCTCCTCCAGCTTCTCCAGCTCCTCGCTGAGCTGCTCAGCCAGGAGATCAGTTTCACTGGAGGCTTCGCTGGGAACCGACCAATCAGATGAGAGGAGAAGCTTTCGGGGCGGAGGGGCCGACTGATCTCCACCGCCTGGACCCGACAATGGTAATGTGTGTGTGTGTGTGTGTGTGTGTGTGTGTGTGTGTGTGTGACTATGGAGCAGTGAAATTGAAATTGTCAGTTTTCCCAGAATTCCCTGGGCCAGGCTCCGGCCCGCCGACGGTGGAGGGACTTCAGACGACGGCGACCAGACGCAGGATTACATTTGCAAACACAATAAAAGACGATTAGCGGCAATAAGAGAAACAGATGTGTGAGTCTGAGTTGTGTAGCCACACAAGACGCCGAGTCACCGCAGCAGCTACACAAGCAGCCGGCCCACCAGAGACCACCAACCAATCAGGAACCTGCGTGTGTGTGTTGTTTTTTTTTTGTTTGTTTGTGGAAAATAAAAGAGTGGCCGCCAGCAAAAAGCAGTGGATTAAAATCCATCAAGCAGCTCAATGGTTCATACAAAGTGGCAGAAAGTCAGTAAACAATGACAAGACTTTGATTGACAGCTCTGATTTGATGACTGCTGGCTGCTTAGATGAGAAATATATTTTTTTGTATTTGTGTTCCCGCATCAATCACCAGGTTTCAATGTCTCCTGCTTGCAGATTTGGAATATCAATGTTGTTCCTCCACTTTGTACACCACAAAAAAAAAAAAGGTGCGAATTTGAGAAAAGTCTCCTCTTTCCTGACTTGTTAGCGAACAAGTGAATCAGCTCAACACTTGGACTGCCATTGATAAGAGCCAAGAATCACTGTGTCGAACCGTTTGAAACTCACCACTGTGTGGCGACACGCGTCGCTGGCTGCGGGCTGCTGATAAATCACAAACTCTCCTTTCTTTTCTTTTCGTCTTCTCTTCTCTTTTGCTTCATTGTTGTCGGGTCTCCGAGCCGCAGCAACAGCTTTGCTTTGGCTCCCGCCGGCTTCCGGAATCAACTCCGCACGTGCGCAGTCAAAACTGACTGGGTAGTCAGTCGATGCGATCACGATCTGTTCAAGTATTTTTTTTTTTTTTTTGAGTGTATATTTGAGCGCGTCGATTAATACGATGACAATCGCAATCGAGTGAGATTGAATGAATGAAACTTTATTGTTCACCTCGCACGAGGTGTTCGAGGGCCCTGGGAATTCCCTGTGTTTTGCCTGAGTCCGCCCTCATCGCCGACAGGTGAGCGGGGAGTTCAGCCGCACAGCGTCCCCTCGGTTCACGGTGTGTTGCGTTCACGGTCACCGACAGAGAATCTCCATCCTGCGAGTTCCTTCCAAAATAAACTGAACTCGTAGTTTGATTCGTTTCTTGCTCAGTTCTCAACAACAACAACAACAACAACAACAACAACAACCAATAAAGCACAAAGTAAAAACTCCTCGGTGTGAAACTGCTCACTGGATGTTCTGAGGCTGTGATGTTTTTTTTTTCAACAAAAGCAAATGAAAATCCTGGAGAAAAAAAAGAAGAGATTAATTAAAGTTTGTTTTTTTTGTCTTTCCTGCTCTCTCTGACTTGAAACACTGAAGTCGTTCAAGGGATTCGAACCGTCGACTGAGTCATGCGGTCGGCTCGTTTGAACGGCTCGCTGGCTGCTGACTGGTCTGATTGGTGGCTGCAGTAAATCTGTGGGGCTGGCGGTGGCGGCGGCTGAGAAGGTCTCCTCAGAGGAACCAGAGGAAGTGAGGTGGAGGAGGAGGAGGAGTTGGCTCAGCCTGCACTCTGACTTCACCTCCCCATGGAAGTGGTCTCCTCAGGGACCAGGACTCAGAGCTCAGCTTCATATTTCATGCTCTCACCAGCGCTGAGTCACTTCCTATTACTTCACTCACAAACCTCCTTTTCATGCAGCTCGCAGTCCATCAGCTTCTGGCCTCCTCCCACTGCTGGAGTTGTAAAAACTATCAATGACGACATCTTTTCTGTTCTGCTTCTTTTTTTTCTTTTTTTTCTCTCCACTTGTGTGACTTGAAACCAAGCAGCGAGTCGCTGATGGAAAAGTTCCTGGAGGGTTTCTGGGGGGGGGGGGGGGGGGGTTTGGTAGCAGAACAACAGCAGTGTCACTTTGGTTACAAGGCTTCGTCTCTCATCCTGACGTGGATGAGAAATGACCATGACCATCTTCGTCTTCATCTTCATCATCGTCACCACCACCGTCATCTTTATCATCATCAACAGCATCTTCGTCTTCATCATCGTCACCGCTATCACCATCATCACCATCATCTTCATCATCATCACCACCAACACCATCTTCGTCTTCATCATTGTCACCACCATCGTCATCTTTACCACCATCATCACCATCATCTTCATCATCATCAGCAGCAGCAGATCTTCAGTCTCTTCATCTTTGCTGCCTTATTACTATCATCATCATCATCATCATCATCTTCATCATTTAATATTATTTCTGGCTCGGCGGCGACACAAAGGAGACGACGACGGGAAATTTTCAGTAGTTTTATTGAAAAATGCCTCTTTTTTTTGTTCAGAAATAAATAAGAATTGACTGTCGGGCTGTGTGTGGACAACTCATAATCTGCTCTCTCCAAACAGGCGAGGCAGCGACCGGTCGGGCACCTTCTGCCACCTTCACCGTCGCCGAGAGGAACGACGACAACGACGTCTTCTGGTTACAACCAACACAATAATAATAATAATAATAACAACAACAACAACCACAATAATAACGAGGAGGACAATAATAGTCATTATGAAAAAAAAAAAAAAAAAAAAAGTCACTAAATATACACCACAGACATGCATCTCCACGCTGGTCCGACCACTGAGCCGTGACAGGATGAACCGATAAATATGATGATGACGGGAGAGAGAGAGAGAGAGAGAGAGAGAGAGAGAGAGAACTGTGTGTAACTGCTTCCAACTTCCTCTGTCTTTCTTCTTCTTCTTCTTCTTCTCCTCCTCCTCCTCCTCTCCTTCTCCTCCTCCACACACACACACCTGCTGCCATATGATACAAGCAAAAGACTCGTGGAGAAGAAAAGAAGCTCACGGGTTGTTGTTGTTTTTTTTCTTCTTCTTCTTCTTTTGTCTCGGATCCCAATGTGACCTTGGTCTCCATGTTTGAAGGTCAAACTCCTCCCACTGAGCCCCCGAGCGACAACATTAAAAATATTTTTTTTAAAAAACCCACACAACAACAAACAAATAAAAAAAAAATCGAACCCCCCTCCCATCCCCTGCCCCACCCCCACACACAGCCCAGGTGTCAAACCTGTTGGTTTGTGTATAATGTGCATAAATTCCACGTAAAAGAACAACAGGATGAAATAAAATAATCAACAAAAAAAACGACAATAACACAGGTTGAATAGACAGAAAGAGTCTGGCCGCTTTTTCTCCAGAGGACGCCGTCCTCATAGCGCCCTCCCTGGGCGCTGGCGGGGCGGGACAGCCTCTCCCTGGCTGTCGGGGGCTGGAGATAATGTTTGGGGTGATGAAGGTGTGAACACAGTCGACATGCACAACAAAAAAACCAACACAAAAACAGGCTGCAGCGCTGCTAACACGGCTGGCTAACTAGCACAGGGCCGGCTGCTGATTGGTGCAGAGCAGAGGTGGGGGGGGGGGCGTGTCCATGGATTGATTCATGGATTGATTCGTATTTGGAACCCTTGAGTCGTTTTTCTGATTCCTCAAGGAGACTCGCTGCAGTGAGTTGCTTTCATTTCGCCCGGTTTCATTTCAAATTGTCAATCGGCGGTGAACATGGACACGCCCCCTTTCTTTCTTTTCTTTTCTTTTCTTTTCTTTTTCTTTTTTGTCAATGCCAGTTGATTCAGCGCCGTTCACTACAGGTGGGACTCACTCGGAGCGCCTCAGCGCAAACAATCGTTAAAAATAAAGGAGCCGTTTGTGTTTGTTTGGCGGAGAAGCAGCAGGTTTTGTTGCTGTTGGTGTTTGCAAGGCACAAGCTGAGGAGGCGCAGATGTTAGAGCGGCTTTACCAGGCGGATTAGTGGCGATGGCAGACGTCGCCTGCAGGGGGCGACGCTGCTGTTCCTGCGTCACTCGGTCCACAGTACTCTCAGGACTCGGTTGTTAGTATTTTTGCTATTGCTGGTTGCTGCTGCTGTTGTTGTTGTTGTTGTTGTTGTTGCTGTTGTTGCTGTTGTTGTTGTTGCTGTTGTTGGGTTGCATGCTCCGCCCACTGAACTCTGCTCTCTGATTGGTCCTCAAGATGCAAAACAGGCGACAGGCGCTGCAGCCGTTGTTGTAGTTGCTGTAGTAGTAGTTGTTGTTGTTGTTGTTGTTGTTGTTTTTGCTGTAGTTGTTGTTAATGGAGCTTCCTTCGAGTGAGTTTGTTTGTTTGTTTGTTTGTTTGTTTGTTTGTTTGTTGGGGGTGGGGGAGGGGTTGAGTGAAAGCGGCGGCAGGGAGCAGAGAAAGTGAACTACGGTTAACCTGAAACAGGACGGAGGGGGTCAGTCACGGAGCAGGAGCCAATCAACAAGTTCCAGGATGTCATACATGCTATTATAGTGTAAACACACACACACACACACACACACACACACACACACACACACACAGCAGCAACACTCGCTCATGTTTCCAGCACAGAGTCGACTCGCCGGCACGGCTCATTTTAATGAACACATTTAGTGAATCATTTCAAGCAAAAAGTGTTTGAGTGAATCAGTTTGAATCCAAAGTGACTCGGGAGTCAGGAGTGTGACTGGGCGAGGTGAGACAACTCTCTGCTGGAAGCTTCCTTCAGTCCTTCTGGGATCTCACATTTTCATTCATTTATGGTTCTTGATATTTGTTTCTGCTGTAAACGGGGACTCGGTGAGTCAGAAAACTGGGATTTAGTGAGTCAGAAACTGGGACTCAGTGAGTTAGAACACTGGGACTCAGTGAGTCAGTGAGTTAGAACACTGGGACTCAGTGAGTCAGTGAGTTAGAACACTGGGACTCAGTGAGTCAGAAAGCTGCAGCAGCTGCTGCCCAACTTCTCCAAAATCCCGTCGCCTGATATTTCTGCAGCAGCTGAAGGAGAATGTGCAGGTCACGGTCGACTGGTCAGAAAAACCAAACTTCAGAGCCAATCAGCAGTGAACCAGCTCGATGTGAATCCCCAGAGAGACCTGATTGGTTTCCCTCTCACTCACTCACTCACTCACTCAATCATCACTCACTGACTCACTGACTCTCGGGCCGGGACTCACCGCTGTATCCCTGTCCGTTGTACGGGATGCCCACACACTGGGAGGAGTCGCAGTATCCCGCTGCTCCGACGGGTCCTCGCACTCCAGCATACCCGGGGCGTCCAGGGGGGCCACGGGGCCCGGCGGAGCCTGCGGGGCCTGGAGATCCGTTCCTGCTCTCGCCTGGAGGACCTGGTGGACACACACACACACACACACACACAGCAGCCACTGCTGTTGAGAACTTGAGCTCCCAGGAGGCCCTGAAGGTTCCTTAGAAGGTCAAGGTGGAGGTCACACCTGGAGGACCTCGCTGTCCTCGCTGGCCAACCCCCGGCTCTCCTCGCTCTCCTTTAGCTCCCTCAGTCCCTGAAGGTCACACAGCAGTAGTCAACATCAGACGTCCAGAACCAGAACCCTCTGGTTCCTGCGGGAACGTCCGAGACTCCGGACTTTACATCAACTTGTCGCTTTAAGCCACCGACCTCGTTCTCCCTGCTGGCCCGGCAGACCCGAACTTCCCGGGAAGCCGTTGCGGCCGGCCGTGCCCGCCTCTCCGCGGGGCCCCTGCCTGCCGGGCAGGCCGGGAGGTCCCGGGGCCCCCTGGTTGCTGCTGAGGCCGCTGGGGATCTGGTTGATCATCGTGTTGACTCGAGCCATCTGACCTGCAGCATCACGGAGGGAAGACAGGGGGCGTGGTCAGACGAGGAGGAGAGTTCGGCGGTCAGAGGTCAGAGGGGTGAGGAAGGGGGCGGAGCCACGTCTTACTGCTGATGAGATGTTCGCACACTTGTCGTGCGATGGAGCGCATCATGTTCTGAGGAGCAAAGTCGCCCTGCAGGAGAGGAGAGGAGGCTTCACGTCAAGGTGTTTAGTATTGTGTGGTTTTGTAGTGTTGTGTGGTGTTGTGTAGTGCAGTGCTGTAGTGTTGTGTTGTTGGGTTGTGGTGTTGTGATGTAATGTTGTGTTCCAATGTTGTGTTGTAGTGCTCTGTTGTACCGTTGTGTTGTTTTGCAGTGTTGTGTTCATTGTTTAGGTCTCATACTCACTCTCTCTCCCTTGTCGCCTTTGGGCCCCGTGGATCCCTGAAGAAGACAACAACCACAAAGAAGAAGAAGAAGAAGAAGAAGAAGAAGAAGAAGAAGAAGAAGAAGGAACCGTCAGACGGTGTCAAACTCCGAGTTCAAAAGACTCTGTGACTCAGTCAGAAACCCACTGGAGATCCGGTGTCTCCGTGGCTGCCGGGTTTCCCTGCTGCACCCTGAAGTCCTGGAGATCCTGGAGGACCCTGGAGGACACGGGAGAGAGGAGGAACTGTCAGGAGGAGCAGGAGGAGCAGAGGGAGAAGGAGGAGCTCCTCGACAAAGCAGAACTCTGCTGTGGCATGTGGACTCCAGCAGCCGGTCCTCACCATGGGCCCCGGGGGGCCTCGCGGTCCGGCGGGTCCATCCTGTCCTTGAGGGCCCTGCAAGCACAAAGAAGACGTCAAGATGAAGGAAGACCTCCTGGGTTCCTGTTGAAGACCTGGGTCTTGGTTTCTGGTTCCTGAATACCTACTTTGATTCCAGCTGGTCCCATGGGGCCAACAGGACCTGGAGGACCACGGGAGCCCTGCAGACAGCAAAACAGGGAGCTCAGAACCTGCACCTGGGCCTGCTGCCTGGAGGTGGACTTCACCTCAGATCACTCTCACCACTTTGTCTCCACTCCAGACACTGAATTTGATCTTCTGAAAGCCTCTCGGTGGATTTTATGAGTCGTCCACTTGACTCTTTGATGCTCCCTCAAAACATTTACAGGCAACAGAACATTTTCCACATCTCTTTTATTGGCCATTATTCTGAAGAGGAGGAGGAGGAGGAGGAGAACCTGGCAGCTCCGCCAGTCATCCACCTGCACCCCGCTGCTCCCCTCAGCAATAGCTAGGTGGAGCTGGAGAGCCCGCAGACACCAGCTGTGAGTGGTGGCCAAACGGGCCCACGTCCAGGGGGATTATGGGAGATTTGGGTTAAGTAGCAGGGATCCAACCCTAATCTGCTCACTTTACTAGCTGATGTCGTACAGTTCCTGGAACTTTCAGAACCTGTCTACAGGAAAAGTTCTAACACCAGAGTGGAGGATTAGGAGGAGGAGGAGGAGGAGAGAGAAAAGGAGGAAAGTGGGGAGGAGGAGGAGGAGGAGGAGGAGGAGGAAGAGGAGAAGGGAAGAGCATTAGGAGGAATAGAAGGTGAAGGAGGTGGAGGAAGAACAGGAGGAGGAGGAGGTGAAATTCTTCAGACAGAATTTGACTCGAAATTAGAGTTGACCCACCTTCTGTCCCGGTAGACCAGAATCTCCAGGGTCTCCTTTTGGTCCAGGTCGACCCTGTGGACACAACACAGGATGCCTCAGCTGCTGTGTGTGTGTGTGTGTGTGTCTGTGTGTGTGTGTGTGTGTGTGTGTGTGTGTGCGTGTGTGTGTGTGCAGGTCCACTCACAGCCTCTCCAGGGATGGACAGGCCACTGGGCCCCTGAGGGCCCGGCAGGCCCATCGGTCCAGGAGGTCCCACGTCCCCTCGGAGTCCCATCGGCCCCTGAAGAAGGAAAACAGGAAAAAGGTCAGAGGTTGTCCAGGAAACCTGATGTTTCCTGATGTTCTTGATGTCTGTGAAGGTTCTCAATTGAGGTCACTGGACAAGAACAAGTCCAGTGACCTCGACTTAACAATTCTACAAGATAATGTTCTTGATGGAGGAGAAGCCAGCAGCCTGGAGGAACCAGAGATGGCTGATGGAGGTTCCTTTCTTCTCAGAGGTACTTACGGCAGAACCAGACTCTCCCTTCTCGCCTCGGGTGCCTTTGCTGCCAGGAGCTCCCTGAAGGAAGAAGAGAAGATGAAGAGCCGTTGGTCTCCAGAGGAGATGCCTGCTGAGTGAAGGTGAGTCAGCCTTGACGTGAACTCACCACAGGACCCTGCACTCCTGGTTCCCCGCTGCCGGCTGAGGTGCAGCTGCAGGCGTTGGGGAGGGACGGACACTTGAGCTCATCCCTCTGGAGAAGGAAGGAAGCAGGAGGAGATGTGAGATTCAGGGAGGTTCCTCTGGTGGAGTAACCAGGAACCTTCAGCAGAGCTACAGAAGCTGCATTTTTAGCGGAAACGATCAAAGGTTTGTGGAGGACTGAGGGTAGGACCAGCCTCAGAAGATCACCAGATCCTGGCTGAAGGTCAGAGGGGAGAGGAGGAAGAGGATGAAGAGTAGGAGGAGGAGGTAGTGGAGCAGCAGGACAGGACGAGAAGAATTGGGGAGCAGCGAGGAGCAGCGAGGAGGTGCCTCACCATGGAGGGCAGGTCACAGCAGCGGTCCCTGCTGGTCCAGCCCAACGTGCACACAATGTCAAACATCTGCAGCTGGAACTGTGGAGCAGAAGATACAGGACGAGTCGTCGCTTGGTCAACGCTGTCTTCAACTCTGTGTCTTCCTGTGTTTGTGTGTTGGACTCACAGTGGCCGACTCTCTTGCCGAGCCTCCAGCCTTGGACATCTTCCCCAGGACTTGGTAACCATCACTGGAGGTGTTTCCTGCTGCCTTGATCTCCTTCTCGCCGGCCGGCTGACAGTCCACATTGAGCTTGACGCCGGTGGACGAAACCATGATGTGGAGCTTTTGTGGAGGAGAGCAGAGATAAAGAAGTGACCTTCAGAGGCTGGAGAACATCTGCAGAACGTACACCACTTCTAGGGTCCATCTCTCTTGCTTGCTTGTGTGGGTGCGACTTTGCTTTTTTAATCTTTTGATCTGGACCATGACTCTGTTAAATAAATAATAAATCTATCTATCAGCTCTGACTGTGGATCAGAGCAGGTCTCCATCCATCCAGCAGGAGGAACATCTGAAGGCCTCACCTTGTGGAAGCTCCCATGGAAGATCCTCTTCACCTGGTCCGAGTCGAAGGTGACCCTCTGGATTCCGCCTCTCTCGTCTTGGTTGTAGAAAGACACCGTCTGGCTGGAGGCTGAGGAGATAACGAGGAGACACCAGACCATCACTCCATCACCTTCATCATCTCCATCATCTTCAGCAGAGCCGTGATTTGAGCAGGACTTACGGTCCACGGTAACGCCCGTCTCCGGTCGCTGGTCTTTGCTGGACACCTGCCAGACGTCAAAGGCCTCCGTGGGAGAGTCGGGAAGGAGGCGGAGCATCAGAATGATGGTGTAGGAGTGAGGAAGGCCGTCAGGATGGATCTCACTGGGTGGATCACACACACACACACACACACACACACACACACACACACACACACACAAAGGAGACCAGATGTTAGCAGGAGGTGCTAGTAGCAGGCAGTGACATCACAGAGAGGAACTGCTGACACTGAGAATTTAGGATGTGAAGATTTAAGTGGAGTTTTGATGTTCTCAGACCAGAGGAGGAAGCTCCTCTTCCACTCCCCCCCCCCCCACCCCCCTCCATAACATTCTCCCTCTCCTCCTGGAGTCTGGCCAGTAAGGGGCTCGCTGGGCCCAGTGCTCATAAACCCACTGACCCAGTGGGCACTGAGGTCGTGCAGAGTAGAACCTCTCTCCTCCAGGGCTCCAGACTTTCGGAGAGGCGGACCTCCAGACGGGTGGTCCTTGACTGGAGGCTCCTCAGCGACATTCACACGCTCCGACCTCACAGTTAAAAAACACTCACGCTGACGGCTGGCTCAGGTAGGCGTTCCGGTGGAGTCGGTAGGCAGTGAAGCTGTTGAAGGAGCCTGGCTCCATGGAGACGCCCTGCAGGGAGCCGTACGTCTTTTCAGTCAGGTTGAAAGCCTCCAGCATCCGGAAGCCTGAAGACACAACATCCATGAGATCCGGAACCCGGAGCAGATCTCAGCCACAGACCTGGTTGGGTCACAACCGGCACTCACCTGGCGACGTGAAGCCGTTCAGGAAGATCAAGGGGCAGGCTGGAAAACAAGGAGGGCAGCAGGAGACCTTTAGCAGCTGGGAGGTGTGCTGTGGTTCCAGCAGGTCTAATCCAGGTCCTACAGGTGTGAAGGTGACTTACTTGACGACGCCGTCTCGCAGATGAACGTGATCAGATTTTCCTTGATGGTGTCGAAAGCATCGAAGTCGTCCACCACGAAGATGTGCCTCTCGCTGGGTTTGCTGCCGATCTGCTGCAGCTCCACAAAGTCCACGTCAGCGACGCCGATAGAGAAGACGCTGTAGCCTGAAGACACGAGGACAGGAAGTGACGGAGCAGCTGGGAGGCGGGGGTGTGGAGGGTGGACCTTCGTCAGGCCAAAGCTTCCTCCGCCTGCTGTCACCTGCGTGCTGGAGCTTGGCAGCGTTCTTCTTCACCTCATCCTGCGAGCGACCATCTGTGATGGCCACCACCACCTTGGGAACGTTCCTCCGCATTCCATTCTCCACCGAGAAGGCCTTTTCATAGGTGTGCTTGAGCGCCACACCTGTGGCAGAAGGGGAGCGAGTGAGGAACAGAAAGTGGAGGAGGAGGAGGAGGAGGAGGAGGAGGAGGAGGAACAGGAAGAGGGTGAGGAGGAGGATCTCCTCTGGTGCAGCAGTGGGCGGGAAGCCTCACCTGTCTTGGTGTTTCCGCCCCTGTAGCGGATGTGCTTTGGCGCCGCAATGGCCACGCCCTTGTCCTGGTAGAAGCTGAGCTTGAACTCCGTCTTGGCTTCGTCACTGTACTGGACCAGGGACACCTGTGAGGCAGATCAGATCCATGTCAGGGAGTCCTAGAGCTCACCACGTTTCCTGCAGGTCTCATCTGGTCCTTACACGTCTGATCTGGTTCATACAGGGTCTGATCCGGTTCCTGCGGGTCTGATGTGGTTCCTACAGTTCTGATGTGGTTCCTGCAGGTCTGATTTGGTCCCTACTGGCCTGAACTGGGTCCTACAGGTCTAATCTGGTTCCTGCAGGTCTGACCTGGTTCCTGTCGGTTTACTCTGGTGTCTTCAGGACTGATCTGATCCTAAAGGGTCCAATCTGGCCTTCCAAACACACCAAGACGTACCTGCATGCCAGAGGGTCCGACGACATCAAAGGCCGAGATCATGCTGGAGACAAAGTGCATGACTTTGGTGAAGCTCTCTTCGCCGATACTCCAGGAGCCGTCGATCAGGAAAACCACGTCCGCTTTGGCTCCTTTGCACACTGGGGGTGAGCGACAGAAAGAGAGGAAGTCAAATGCCACCAGACAAAACTCTACGTGTGGGTTCCAGTGGCAGCGGGCCGGAGGAGCTCAGCAAACGCTCAGCTGAGAAACTGAGACGTCAACAGTGGAGGAACCAAGGAGCGTGTTGGAACCCGAGGCAGCGCTAATGAAAGCCAAACACAACCGAGAACATGTGGCAACCAGACGTCTGGAGCGGCACTGAACTCCTCCTCCAGCAAGTCTGGTCCCTAGCAGAACCTCCAGGCTGCCTGTCAACACCTGAGTATCTGCTCCTAAACAGCCGTGTTCTGGTGAGTGCGAGTTGCCAGCAGCACACGTAACTCCCCAGAGTCATCGTAACTCCGCCAGGAACTGGGAGTCTGGACTTCCTGGACCTTCTCCACCAGGAGATCTGTGTTCAGGAAGCAAGCAAGGAAGCAGGACACTCACCTGCCCAGGCGGGCGGGATGGTGGGCGGAGGGCTGGGTGTGGGCGGCATGGTCGGAGGCAGAGTCGGCTTCACCACTGCGGGAAACACACAACAGTAACACGTGTGTCTGGAGCGTGTAAATACAGGATGGAGTCATTGTTCTGGAGCGGGTCAGATGTTCTGGGTGATGTCCTGCAGAGTATCGTGACAACATCTGGATATCTGGTCCAGAACCAGGGCCATTTCAAGGACCAGGACCACATCCAGGGCTAGGTCCAAGTCCAGAACAGGTCCAATGCAAGGACTAGGACCAGGACCAGGGTCAGAGCCAAGACCAGGTCCAGGCCCAGGCCCAGGTCCTATGCAAGGACTAGATCCAGGTTCAGGAGACTCACAGGTGCGCTCCTTGGTGTCCACGCCCGGACCCTCCAGGTACGGCGTCTGCAGGAAGACGGTGGCGGTGTACAGGGCGTCGGGCGACAGGTCCGGGAAGCAGTACTGGGGAACGCCGGCAGGGATGGTCACTTCACGCTGCCCCCTGCTGGATGCTGCAGGAAGGAGGAGAACCAGCAGTCACTCAGTCCGTCAGTAAAACAAGCAGAGACGGCCGGCAATCAGCAAGTCTACGAGGAAGCACACACTGATTCGGAGAGACACGCTCCATCTTTAGGAATGTCAGGATTAACGGGGAAGTTCTGGGACATCAGACTGGATCTGGAACCGTGCCAGCGGTTAATTACTCCATCCAGCACCAACCCGTCCCCCGAGGGTCTGGTATGAGCATCCAGAAGACTGATTGTGCTGCCTGCTTCTCCTGACACCAGTCGACTGAAGCCACGCCCACAGCTGATCACGGCCCAAACTGCAATCTATGTTTTTGATCTCCTCCATGTGTGCGGGAATGAAAAGCAGAGCAGCTGACAGGTGGTGAGTCGTGTCAACGTCGTCTCCGATCAGCGTCTGCCGGCTCAAACTCAGACTGACAGCCGCTCGGCACCCTGAGGCCAGAGCTGCAACAGCAGCTGGTGCAGAGGACTCACGGTCCACAGGGTTGAGTTTGATGCGGTAGGACGTGGCTGCCCGGTGAGGAGTCCACTTGATGCAGAACTTGTCGTGCTCCACGCCAAAGGTCTCCACGTTGGTGACATTGAGGTAAACTAAAGAGGAGGAGGAAGGGGAGGAGTCAAACCCAGTCCTCGGCCAGCCAGACGCAGAGAAACAGAACAGGGCGGATGTGGGTTCTGCTGGTACATACGTGTGGTCCCCTGTCCGACCAGCGGCTGGCTCATCCCGTTGGTGTACTGGGCCACCACCTTCACGTCGTACTTGGTTCCCGGCTGCAGGTTGTGAAGGGTGTAGGCGGCCACGTCGCCCACAAAGATCTCCAGCGGCTGGCTGGAGGTGGAGTCTGAAGTACAAGCAGGGGTTTTTATTCAGACCTGAAGCATGACTTTTGACCAATCCGGGGAGAGGAAGAGGGTCAGCTGGTCCCACCTGCAGGCGAGTAGATGACCTTGTATCCCTGCACTGGAGCAGACACCGGGTCCCAGGACAGCCTGAACCTGGTGTACCACTCGTCTGACACCCGCAGGTTCCTGGGACTCAGCAGACCCGCTGGGGGAGAGAGAGCACAGGTCAGCAGCCCAGATCACAGGGATCTCAGGTGATCTCTGGGATCTCAGGAGATCTGCAGTGATCTCTGGGATCTCCTGAGATCTCTGGTGATCTTATGGATCTCTGGTGATCTCAGGAGATCTCTGGAATTTTAGGTAATCGCAGTGATCTCGGGGATTTATTTAAGGAGTAGACTGAAGACCTTCCTTTTCCATAAAGGTTACAGTTAGAATCCAATAAAAGCCGATTGATTAATTGATCTCTGGGGGTCACGAGTGATCCCTGGGATTTCTGGACTCTCACCGGTGCGGCCAGGCCCTGTCAGGGAGCCTCCAGGACCCTCGGGGTAGACGGCCTCCACTGTGATATTGTACGGCGTATCGGGCACCAGGTTCTGCAGCATGGCGTTGTTCCTGTTGCCCGGAACCACAGTCTGAAGAAGACACGTAGACACAGAGGTCCGAGGTCAGATTAGCTGGACCGACTGTTGGAATAGTTGCATCAGATCATCTTTCCACATCTGTAATAACTGGGCTGTGTTGTCGGGCTGGTGTTCTTCAACAGGAAGCTCCTCTGGAACCTTCCAGCAGCCTCATACCAAACATTCCTCAGTGAAGAGCTGACTCCGCCACCCCCCCGATCACTCCAGACTGCTGCTTCTGTCACTGTGGGACTTTCCGAGCGTTGCCCGTAATCATCTGACTAATGTGCTGTCCTGAACCAGTGGCTCCAAACCAGTCCATTAACTGAGAAGTTCCAGACCTGATCCGGGGGGGGGGGGGGTTCTGTTGCTGCTACTTACATATTCAGTGATGGGGTCTCCGGTCATGGGGGCGTAGGAGATCTTGTACTGCTGGACGGGACCCTCGGCGTGGTCCCAACCAATGGTCAGGCTGCTGGTGGTGGCGTCAAACACGCGCATGTTCCGGGGAGCGGCGCGTGGAACTGGGCAGAAAAAAAACAAACCAGGGCTTCAACATGAAGAACGGCTGAAGACGCAGAGTCTTCCTCCCATCTCCCCCTCTGGCTCCCAGCAGCTCCTCACGTGTTTTTCCTTTGCCGTCCACCTGCGGCCCGTCTCCGTCCACGTACACGGGCTGGACCTGGACGGAGTAGGGGGTGTCTGGGATCAGATTGTCCAGGTAGGCGTTGTGGGTGTTCCCTGGAACCAGGATCTTCACAAGCAAAGAAGAAGAAGAAGAAGAAGAAGAAGAAGAAGAAGAAGAAGAAGAAGAAGAAGAAGAAGATCAGTCAAAGAAAAAACACATCTTCATGAATCTTCATCTTCATCAAGCTGCAGCTTCCAGCGAAGCCACGTCAGAGTCTCTGGGCCTCCTGCCACCAAGTGGTGGAGAGTCTGGGATAAACAGACGAGGCCTTCAGGGTCTCTGGGACACTTCAGACTCATTGAGGGAAAAATCCCTCACACATCAACAGAAAGTAGAAGAAACGATCAAATGGCGTCCAGCTAAACTCACAGGAAAAGAATTTGCTGCTGAAGTCTTGGAAAAATATTTACTAATAATGAAATAAGAGGAAGAAAATATTTGATAATAGGAAAAGATTTTGATTTATCAGTCTGGATGAAGTGAATAAGAATTAATAAATAAATAAATAAATATATAAATAGGGTTTATGATTCAGTCATTTTTATTTATTGGAGCTAAACCACTGTCTATAAAAGCCGTCCAGATGTTGCAACAGGACTCTGGACTGATTCCAGATGTTGCTGCAAAAACAGGAAGGAGAAGATTCCTCATCAGCAGGCAACCTCTGCATCTGTCCACAGGCCTGGTGGTGGGCGAGAAGATCCACCTGCAGGAGGCGGTCACCTGACCTCACGTCAACTCTGCCCCTCCCCCGGGGCCACGTCTTCTCTGCACGGAGGAATGTGACTCACCGAGTCGCTGCGTCCGGCTCCGGGGGTCAGAGGTCGGTAGGTCACACGGTACTGCTGCACCTGGCCCGAGGCCGGCAGCCAGCGCACGCTGAGGCTGTTGGGAGTGGGCTCGTACACCTGGACGTCCCTGGGTGGCGTGCGTGGGACTGAAGGGGAGGGGGGGAGTGACAGGGGTCAGGAGAAAGTGAAGTGAGGCAATGATGGATTAACACACACACACACACACACACACACACACACACACACACACACACACACAGGCTGAGACATTCCTGTGAGTTTCCACAGGTTAGAAGTCACTTCTGAGAACACATTATTATCCAGAACTGAAACTGTAAAGAGCAGCTCCAGTGGTTTCCAGTGGTTTCCAGTGGTTTCCAGTGTTCTGCAGTGGTTTCCAGTGTTCTCCATTGTTCTGCAGTGTTCTCCCGTGGTCTCCAGTGTTCTGTTCTAACTGTCTTCTCTCTTCTGGTCACAAGCAGCTGACTGCTGCTGCAGCAAGCTGAGGTTCTCCTGCTGAGTTGAAGAGCAGACGTCAGCGAAGGTCTCCTGCTGGAGGAGTCACCACCAAGTCTGGACGAGACGACCAGGAAGAGAAAGTAGCAGCGCTGGGCTTTTTTTTCCTTTCTTTCTTTCTTTTTTTTTTTTTTTTTTTACTACAAGACGTCTTTAAGTTTCTCACTGATGCAAAGCAGATGTTCCAAGCCGCTGGAATTCGGGCTTCACCCAATAAAAAAAGCCTGTGGATGCATTAGACTGAGAGAAGAAGAAAAAGCAAGTAATCCGCAAAAGACAAACGTTGGAGTCGAGCCGGTTGCATAACAGCAGCATGAAGATTTAGAAGCCTCCAATCAGCTTCAGGCTCTTTTTCTTCATCCACAGCCAGAGTGAAGTGGTGTCACTTCGAGGAACCAGAGTAGTTTATCTTCTGCTGGCCAGCTGACTGACGGACACACATTCCTGGAGGACACCAGGGACCTGCTGCTGCTGCTACTGCTGCTGCTGCTGCTGCTGCTGCTGCTGCTGCTGCTGCTGCTGCTGCTGCCCCTGCTGACGTCCAGTCTTCTTCTTCTTTTTGTTCCTTTCACTCAAGGCTCCCACCGACAGTCTGACCAGTGTCTGCAGCAGCACCAGAAGCTCTGACTCAGCAGCAGGACTTGGACAGAAGCTCCCAGACTGGGAACCTTTCAGCCTGATCCTCCACTAATCCTGCTTTTATCTCCGCCTCCTCATCCATCAGAGCCTGAAGAGCCCGCAGCCAGGACACGTCTCGCAACCCTCACAGCTCATAGGTCACGCAGAGTTTGAAACATCCATCACGTCTTCACATCTTCATCCAGCGGAGACACATTCCTCTCAGCCAATCACAGACCACCGCCGCCGCCACCACCACTCAGGACCTTCACAATCACCTCCAGGTCAAAAAACAGTTCGAGTCACCTCCAGATAATAAGACGGCGGTGAACCGGAGCTGGCGGAGGTGTTTGAGGAGAAGATCAGCCAGGCTTCTTGACACCAGGCTGATGGAGGACGACCTGAAGCATCTTCAGCAGAACATCAAACATCACTCACACCTCAGCTCGTCCTGCTGACCTCCATTCATCAAGGAGATAATCAGGGTCGTCACAGCTTCCCCGAGAAATGTTTGACTTTCCCCAGAGACTCGTCCATCCTCAGGAGAGCTTGGTTTTCTCCTGGCCTGCTGGAGGACGCGTGTGAGGGTGTGGGGGTTGACTTACGGGTCTGTCCCTCGTCCGACTGCCGAAGACCTTCTCCCTCTGGGTAGACTGGAACCACCGTCACCTTGTAGCTGGTGTCTGGCAGCAGATTCCTCAGGACGGTGCTGGTGGTGCCTCCTGACACCTGCTCCTGCTCACACACACACACACACACCAAAGCAGTGAGTTCTGGTTCCTCCCTGACCAGTGACACAATGGAACTTCTCATGCAGACAAGAGGTTCTGGAAGGTCACCATGTCCTCAGCGCCCCCGCTGGCCGGGACGTAGAAGATGCGGTACTGGCGGACGTTGCCCTCGGCCGCCTCCCAGCGGACCTTCAGGGAGCTGGTGGTGGGGTCGCTGACCTCCAGGTTCTTGACTCCACCCAGAGCCTCTGCAGAGAACAGCAGGGAGACCTTCAGTCACCAGGGTCAAGGTGCACCTGCAGCATCCTGCCAGAGCTTCAGGCAGCTTCACAGCAGGAAGGAAACTTCTGCTGGCCTCTGGCCTCTTTCTGCACCTCCACTTCCTGTTTCTACCACTGCACCTCCACCTCCTGCAACTTCCCTGCAGCTCACTTTGGCCTGTCTGCCACGCTGACTTCATCTATCTCTGTCTATCGCTCTCTCTCTACATATTTTGTATTTTCTTTTCACCCCAACCAGACAAAGCAGATGAGCCCTACAGGGCAGTTTTCCCTGCCCACTGCCCACTGCCACGCCCTGCTTGTTCTGAGGGTCCGGTTGGTTCTCTTCTAACTGTACAAAGTGCTTTGAGACGCCTTCGGATGTGATTTAGCATTGTTCAAACAAAAGTTTATTGATTGATTGATTGATTGATTGATTGATTGATTGACTTCTTCTGTACTCACTGGTCTTCCCGTTCTCGGACACCTGTTTTCCCTCCACGTCCATGTAGACGGGCACCAGCGTCACTCGGTACTCAGTGTCGGGCTGCAGTTCCCTCAGGACAGTGTTGGTGGACATTCCTGGCACCCGAGTCTGTCAGACAACAGTGAGACAGCAGAGTGAGGACCAGGTGAGTGAGGACCAGGTGGAATATGGTAGTTGGTGACCAGGAGACGCACCACGCTCTCCGTCCCTCCGGCAGCCGGCACATAGAGGATGTTGTAGTGTCGGACGTCGCCCTCAGCAGCCTCCCAGTTGACCCGCAGGGAGCTGGTGGTGGGGTCGGTGACCTGCAGGTTCTTGACTCCACCCAGCGGCTCTGAAAGACATCAGACCAACGTCAGGTGACCCCCTGGAGCCCAGCCGGAGCTGTGTGACTGCTGCAGCTCCGGCTTCAGGTCGGGAACTGGAAGTGCAGCTGCACCTCCAGATGGAGCTGAGCTGGTCTAAACCTCATGGCATTTTTACTGCCATCCGGCACGAGGAACACGTGTTCCTCAGCAGAAGGTTCTAGACTGTCTGCAGCTCGTCACCAGTGCTCCCAGTCCACTTAGTGGTGATGAAACCTGGTGCAGGACTCGGTAGGTCCGGAGACCCTGGAGGTGACTCACTGGTTTTCCCCTTCTCCTGCTCCCGGATTCCCTCTACATCCGGGTAGACCGGGACCACGGCCACGCTGTAGACCTTGTCGGGCTCCAGGTTACTGAGGATGGTGCTGGTCGTGCCTCCTGACACCTCCTCCTGTTTGGGCAGCAACAACAGCAGTAGCAGGAGGTCAGGACCACCAGGGGCGTCAGTGACTTGAGGAGGATCTCAGCGGGTTCCTACCATCAGCTCCTCTCCGTCTTCCCCTTCAGGCTTGTAGATGACCTTGTAGTTGCGCACGTTCCCCACCGCCGGGTCCCAGCGGACCGTCAGGCTGTTGGTGGTCGGGTCCACCACCTTCAGGTTCCTAACTCCGCCCAGAGGGTCTGAGAGCAGAGAAATTAGCCAGGGTGTCTCAAAGGTTTCTTCGCAGAAGATAAAATCTTGACCATCTTGGTCCAGAACTTACTGGTCTTTCCGTTCTCAGACATGGACTTGCCCTCCATCTCGGGGTAGACGGGCACCACGGTGACGGTGTACTCAGTGTCTGAATCCAGGTTCCTGAGGACGGTGGAGGTGGTGGTTCCAGAGACCTGGTCCTGGAGGAGGAGGATCAATGTCATAAACAGTGAGAAAACTTCTTCAAAAGAAAACCTTCTGCTGAAAATATGGCAACTGCTGAGACATGTTCAGGAGCTACTGCCAGATGTTTTGGTCCTCAGCAGAAGGAGCTGCTGAAGACTCAGGTTAGCCTTGCTCACTCACGACCAATACATCTGACAGGAGCCTCTGAACATCTCGCAGCAGCAGCTTCCACCCTCTGCCTCTGTCCAGGAGGAGACGTGTGAGTTGTGACCTGCTCAGTCAGCCTCAGTCTCACCACTTCCTGCTCTCCGATGCCGCTGGCCGGCACCCAGATGACGATGTACTCCCGGACGTTCCCCTCAGCCGGGTCCCAGCGGACGTTCAGCGTGCTGGTGGTGGGATCCAGAACCTGCAGGTTCCTGGCGAAGCCCAGCGGTTCTGGCAGGAGGAGACAGGAGGGGGGTCGGGGGGTGGAGGGGGGAGTGTGAGTGTGCGGCCCTCTGACCTCTGACCCCTGACCCCTCTGAGTGGACTCACTGGTCTTGCCAGAGTCGGTCAGGCTGGGCCCGTCGCCCTCAGCATAGACCGGCACCACCCGGATGGTGTAGCGGGTGTCGGGATTCAGCTTGTCCAGCACTGTCTTAGTGGTGCTCTCCGACACTTGCTCCTGCACACACACACACACATACACAGGTGCTGTGACCTTTGACCTCCAGTCAGCAGCAGGCTTTAAGACCCAGCTGACAGCTGAAGGTTTAGTGGAGAAGGTGGCTGGAGAACATCAGGATGGTTGTGGTTGAAATCTGACACACACACACACACACACACACACACACACACACACACACACACACACACACAGTCTCTCTCTCTCAGATCGTCTCATGTGGTCCCAGCATCTTCTCATCTAAATGCTGGCAAAAGTTCTGTGATGGCTGCTTTTCTCCAGCGGAGCCACAACACAGACACACACAGACCAGCAACACAAACACAGACAGACCAGCAACAGTACTGTCATGCTTCAGCAGCAGCTGATCATCAACACTCTCCTCCAGTTCAGACTGACAGACCTGCAGCAGCTCCTCTGATTGGACAAGCAGCCCTCCACCCCTCAACCTATCTCCATCCCTTCATCCATCACGCGGGTTTCTCTCTGATCACTACAGCGAGGAGGAGACCAGATTTCCTGGTCCAGCTGAGTTCCAGAAGAAGAAGAAGAAGAAGG
The DNA here is from genome assembly GCF_046127955.1 of Nelusetta ayraudi. Classification (NCBI taxonomy): domain Eukaryota; kingdom Metazoa; phylum Chordata; class Actinopteri; order Tetraodontiformes; family Monacanthidae; genus Nelusetta; species Nelusetta ayraudi. The sequence continues at coordinate 43,441 of NW_027466237.1, forward strand.
CGGAGCTTCTTACCACGATCTCCATGCCTCCGTCCTCCGGGACGTAGATGACCTTGTAGCCCTGGACGTTTCCATCAGCAGGGTTCCAAGTGACCGTCAGCGTGGTGATGGTCGGGTTGGTCACCATCATGTTGTTGACTCCGCTCAGAGGAACTGCAGGGCACAAACATCTCCGTCAAGGAGGGGGAGGGGGAGGAGCAGCAGCAGGAGAATGGGAGGAGGGGGAGGAGCCTACGAGTCTGTCCGTTCTCGGTCTGGCGACGCCCCTCCCTGGCTGGGTAGACCGGCAGCACCGACACAGCGTACTGGGTGTCTGGCAGCAGGTTCCTCAGGATGATGGAGGTGGAGCTGGCGGGAACCTGCTCCTGTAGGCAGAGGCACGACCTTCAGTCTGGGCTAGGGTCAGGGGTCAGGGGTCAGAGGTCAGAGGGGAGCCCGAGCAGAGCCTCACCATCTCCTCCAGGCCGCCGGCCGTGGGCTTGAAGAAGACCTTGTAGAGGCGCACGGCGCCATCGGCCGCATCCCATTGGACGTTGAGGGAGGTCATGGTGGGGTCGCTGACCTTCAGGTTCTTCACGCCGCCCAGCGGCCCTGGACAGGGACTGGAGTCAGCTCACAGGTCTCAGAAGGTCAGTGTGTATGTGTGTGTTTGTGTGTGTTGACTCACTGGTCTTGCCGGTCTCTGAGGAGGTCTTGCCGTCCCCCTGGGCGTAGACTGGGACCAGGGTCACGTTGTAGACCGTGTCAGGCTGGAGGCCTCGCAGGAGGGTGCTGCTGGTCCCCGCCGACACAGTCTCCTGTTCCACAACACAGTGTCAGGCTAGGCCGCTAGGCTAGGCTAGGCTAGGTTAGGCTAGGCTAGGCTAGGCTTGGCTAGGCTAGATCAATTATGTTCATTGTGCCTTTGGTTTAAAATGGATTTATATCTTTCTTTTAATCAGACGTAGGCTTTTCCTAAAGATATAAACCCATAGGCTGGCCTAAGCTAGGCCAGGCTAGGCTTGGCTAGGCCCCCACCCACCTACCCAGGAGTGGGCGTGGCCTACCGTGTTCCGGTCCCCCCCGGCTGCCAGGCCGTAGAGCAGCCGGTACTCCTTGACGCGGCCCTCGGCCGGCTCCCAGCGCACGTTCAGGGTGGTCATGGTGGGGTTGAGCACCTGCAGGTTCCTGACTCCACCCAGAGGCTCTGGAGGGGGAGGGGCAGGGACGGACGGGGTCAGCAGGTCAGGTGGATGTAAAAGAGGAGGAAGATAAAGGTGGAGGTGGAGGAGGTGGAGGAGGTGGAGGACTCACTGGTCCGGCCAGCAGACGTCACCTCGCCGCTGGTGGCGGCGGGGTAGACGGCGACCACGCTGACGGTGTAGGGCGTGTCGGGTTCGAGGCCCGTCAGCTGCAGGCTGGTCTTCCTGCCGCCCACCTGAGCCTGAGCAGGAGGGGTGGGGTGAGCATCAGGGGTCACTCAGGGTCATCAACAAAGGTCAACGTGCACAGAGTTTCTCAAAACCTTTTTTCAAAGACACTGATTTGGTTGCAACACTTTTTGTTCCTATGAGGTGGCTCACCAACACTCCATCCATCTGCTGCTGCTCCACTACCCCACTACCGCCGTCTGCCACATTTTACAACCCATTGTGGCCCCACCAGTCAAAAACTTGTCCAACCCCTGGTCCAGATGGTCTAGGGGTGTTTCTTGGAGGCTCTCTGTGGTTCTGTTGTGGTTCTAGGTGGTTCTAGGTGGTTTTAGAAAGGCTCTGAGAGGCTCTGTTGTGGTTCTAGGTGGTTCTAGGTGGTTTTAGAAAGGCTCTGAGAGGCTCTGTTGTGGTTCTAGGTGGTTCTGGTGTTGGTTATAGCTCAGGCATGGGCAAACTACCAAACTGCATTCGTCCCTCCCTTGAGGTGGGTCACCAAAACACTCCGTCCACCTGCTGCTGCTCCGGCCCCTCTGGCGCATTGTACAACCCATCTGTCTGGACTCAGAGGTCCTGCAGGGTGCCGCTGGGCCTGTAGGGGGCGCCGCAGCCTGTTTCTAACAGGGTTCCATCGCCTCCGAGTGTGTGTGTGTGTGTGTGTGTGTGTGTGTGTGAGTGAGTGTGTGTGTGAGTGTGAGTGTGAGTGTGAGAGTGTGTGTGTGTGTGTGTGTGTGTGTGTGCGTACGTGTGTCTGACTCAATCACACCACAACACCACAATACACAATACACAATACCGTCACTGTGTATAAGAGCTGCAGACAGAAACACAATGTGCAGACGTTAGAAAACAGCGGGTCAACATCACGGGGCTAATTAGAGGCCGACTGAGGTTTCAAACCAACGACTGCTGCACGTCCCCCTCCTGCCTGTTTATTCTCTCTCTCTGTCTGGAAACAGCACGCTTGCAGTCATGTGACCACGGGAAGGGGAGGGGCCGGCGGCCAAACCCACCGTGAGCGGCTCGCCGGTGCCCCCCGCTGGCTGGTAGGTGACCTTGTACTGCTGGACGGGGCCGGGGGCGGCGTCCCACCTGGCCGTCAGCGACGACACGGTGGCGTTGAAGACCTTCAGGTTTCGAGGAGGCTCGGGACGCACTGCGGGTGGACACACACGCACACACACACACACACACACACACACGCACACACACACACACACACACACACACAGTCAGTGACCAGGAAGTAGAAGAGCTGAACTTCCTGCAAGCGGTTGGCGATGATGATGAGGATGATGATGATGAGGATGAGGATGACGATGATGAAGAACCTATAGGATGCAAAGCTGGGTGATGATGTCAGTGATCAAATGGGGCCGGAGCTCCGCCCACTTTCTCTCAGCCGCTTTAATTCGTAAAAAAACAACAAGACTTTGGAGGTCAAGGTGACTTTGAGAGCGACCTTCAGGCGACCTTGAGCGCTGAGTGATGGAGCTCCGCCCCCTCAGCAGCAGCAGCTACATGCAGCCGCAACGGTTCGGACATTGGAAAGGCGACGTTTTAATGGAACAGCGAGATGAGGATGAGGATGAGGATGATGATGAAGAACATAAACAACCATGAACAGCAATGGAGGAAAGTCTGAGCGCGCACACACACACACACGCACACTGGCTGCAGTCGCACCACTAAGTGGAGACTGTGTCGGGAGAAGAAGCTGTGTTCAAACTGTTTGTTCTGCTCACTTTCAAACAAACTCCCCCAAAAAAAATGCTTTTATTTTGCTGAGGCAGCCTGTTTGATCATCACTTGGTTGGTCGCTGCAGTCTCACATGGTGATGACATCATCAGAAAGTGCCCCACTTCCTCCCCCCCGCCCCCCCGAGTCAAATCAGGTCAATATTTTGTGCAGCGTTTTAAAAATAAAAACACCTGTGTTGTTGCTTGTGACGCTGCTGCAGCTCACACACACACACACACACACACACACACACATAAAACACACACACACACACACACACATGCACGACGACGGGCGGGGGGAGAGAGAGAGAGAGAGTGTGTCTGCGTCCACACTGACAACACACAAGCACCACACAAGCGCACGGCTGCTCACCATCCGGACCCTTCAGCACTGGAAGAGAGAAGAGCAGTGTTACTATTGGCCACTGCAGGGTCAGAGGTCCCACCCCCACGCCCCTCCCACCACCTCCACCCGGGAGCTGATTGCTGATTGGGCGAGACGACGACAGTGGCGGCGGCGGCGGCTGATTGGCCGGCGGTGCTTACAGGTGCGCTGGCTGCCCAGCAGGTCTTCGCTCTCCGACTCGTCAGGGTAGATGGCCGTCACCGTCACGTCGTAGTCCGTGTCGGGATCCAGGTTCTCCAGCACGTGGCTGGTATCCTCACTGGCCAGGATGGCCTGCAGGGGGCGCCGCAGCAGGGAGGAGGAGCAGGAGGAGGAGGAGGAGGAGGAGCGGGACAGGAAGACAGAGGTCAGCAACAACAACAACAACAAAATCAACAGCGACCACCACAACAACAACAGGACTCGTCCCACATTGTAGAAGGTCAAAGGTCAAACCTTCACACACTGACCGGCTGAAGACCAGGACTGTGTCTCCAGCAGCTCCAACAGGAAGCAGGTGGACTTACCGACTTAAACTTGTTCTCTCCCTTTTTGGACCAGCCGATGCGGTAGAGGGCCACGTCTGGGGCGCCGTGGTCCCAGGAGGCCCTGAAGGAGGTCTGGCCCACCTCCGAGAACTGCAGGTTCTTCGGGGCAGGAACCACATCTGTCCAGGAGGAGGAGGAGGAGCAGCAGCACAGGGGTCAGACGCTTCAGGCTGAAACAGGAAACAGGAAACAGGAAACAGGAAGCAGCTCCTCACCCGTGATGGCACTTCCTGTCATGGTCTGGCCTGGTCCGGACTGGTACGCTGGGGTGACCGACACCTGGTACTCACTCTGGGAGATGAGGCTGGACAGGTCCAGCGTGGTGACGTCACCACCGACCTCCACCTGCAGGACCACAGCAGAGTCAGGGAGGAGGCGGCAGTCGGCCAGTAGGGGGCGCTAGCTCTGCTAGCCACACTAGCTGGCAGGCTGCTGTCCTGGCTGCGTTTCAGGGGTTTGTTAGCAGATGGGAGACAGAAGAATTCTGGGAGTTTCTGAAGCTGCATCTGGAGCTGGCTGGAGGTCTTCTGGCTCCTCAGCCAGGAGGAACCCAGCCAGGCCATGTGACCTGCTGGAGCTCCTCCTGGCTAAAGGCACCCAGACAAATCCAGACTGCTGCTGCTGCTGCTGCTGCTGCTGCTGCTGCTTCCTTGTCCACTGTGACCTTTGCCAAGATAAAAAAGATAAACTGGAGCTGCCGAAGCTGTTTGGACTCAGACGTGATGTCGACTCGCTGAGACATCACGCTGACTTTTTTCCATTTCAAGTCAGAGCAGAGCAGGTGGAGCAGATGAAACACATCCGCAGCAGCTCCAGCAGCAGCTCCAGCAACAGGTCCGTCCAGCAGGAACCCTGCTTCTCTGAGGTGTCAGCAGGTGGCGCTGCTGGTCTGGACTGCAGCTGTGATGAAGATCAAGTGCTGCTGGGATGTCCAGAACCAGAACCAGGACCAGCACAGTCAGACCACAGTATTGGAGCTGCTCTCAGACAAGACCAGACCAGACCAGACCAGACTGATGGACGCTGACAGAGGAGGTGAGTGAACACAGACGTCCTGTGGAGGAGTCAGCAGACGTCATCAGGAGAAGGTCACGGCTGTAGATCCTGTCTGGACCAGACAGACGTTCCTCTCCTGCGCCACGTTCCACCTCGACAACAAGCACCATGGCTCCAAAACAAACCTGAAGCTCTTTAAACATCCCATCAGTTCCCAAACAAAATTCTGAAAATTGTTCCTGTCAACTTCAGATCCTCCCTAACAAGTCTGAACCTCCTTTGAACCTCCTCTAGACCTCCTCTGAACCTCTTCTGAACCTCCTCTCACCTCCACTAGACCTCCTTCTACTCTGACTTCCTCTAGACCTCCTATGGACCTCCTCTGGACCACCAGCCAGGTCCAGTCTGTACGTCTCCTCGGGACAGGAGATCTGGGTCCATCCAGATGTTCTACCTCTTTGGGGTCTCCGTCCTCGGGCTGGTAGGTCACTGTGTACTTGGTGACGGCTCCAGGAGCAGCATCCCAGTTGAGCTTCATTCTGCTGTGGGTGACGTCGCTGATCCTCAGCTCACCAGCAGGGGGCAGTGGCACTGGCGGAGGAGGAGGACAGACGGTAGTAGGTCAGAGCGGTTAGCACCTCGAAGGGGCACTTCCCCTGCCAGGCCAGCAGGGGGCCACAAGCTCACAAGCTCCTGCAATGAGCGGCTCGGCCAGGAGGGCGGCGACCTACGGGTGGTTCCTTGGCCCTCCAGCGGCTCGCTGGCGGCCTCGCCGTGCAGGGCGAAGACCGCGACGGAGTAGACGGTCTCGGGGGTCAGCCCCTCCAGCAGGACGGCGGTGGTATCGCCTCCCAGCTGCACCTGCAGAGGACGGAGGGGAGGAGTTAGGGGAGGAGGGAGGGGAGGAGTCAGGGAGCACACGCAGCGCAGATACCGAAAGAGTTTGTGACTCCCTCACTACTGCACAAACAGCGGCGTCACTTCCCGTCTCGCCTCTGCAGGTCACATGATCCACTTGGCCAATCAGAACGAGCCGAGACGCAGCAGCGACGTCACGCGGGTTGAAAGATTTGCTATGAATCGCGTTTGAGGGTCAGAGTTATGATTGCAGTGCAGTCTATGAGGAAAAATGCAGCAGCAGCAGCAGCAGGAGTTCTAGCTGCTGCTGCTGCTGCTGCTGCTGCTGCCGCTGCTGCTGCTGCTGCTCCAGCCTTCTTTCCCCCCTCTGACAGCTTCTCCGTCGCCTGGAGCCAAACAACGACTCAGAATTTTTCCGCTGCGAGGCCCGAAGAATGAAATCACTTTTTCTCTTCTTGGTCTCTGCTGTTCTAATTACAGAGTTTGAGGGAGGCTCCGCCCCCTCGAGGTCGTCCAGCTGCTCTGTTTACATCATCCTCATGACTTCACGCTAATGAGCTAATCTTTTCCCGCTGCTACGCTACGCTAGCCCGTTTTTCCTGCTCCCTCTGTGGCGCTCTGCAAGGAGCGCAACACTGCCCCCAGCAGGCCGAGCGGGGAAGCGCTTCGCGGGACTCTTTACCTCCTTCTCAGGCTCCGGCTGCACCGCGTTCAGGGCCCTGTAGCGCAGTGTGTAGCCGCTGGCTCCGCCCACTGGCTCCACCCACCTCACCTTCATGGTGGTGGAGGTCTCATCGAACACCTTCAGGTCCGTCACTGTCGGCAGGGCCACTGGGGGAGGAGGGGAAGGGAGCGTGAGGGGGAGGAGCCTGGCTACTGGAGGAGGCGGGGTAGGGGGAGGGCAACTCACAGGTGGTCTCGGTGCCCGCCAGTGGTTCGCTGCTGATCTGGTTCAGCACAGAGTAGACCTGCACCGAGTACTGGGTCAGAGCCTGGAGGCCCGGCAGGACCACGGAGCTCACAGAGCCGTCCAGCAGCAGCTGAAGACCGGGAGCGCAGTTAGCACAGTTAGCCTCCTCGCTCTGGTTAGCATAGCTCTGGTTAGCATAGCTCTGGTTAGTCTCTCTCTCACCTCCTGGGAGGGGCCTCCGCTCACGGGCTCGTAGACGACCCGGTAGTTGTCGACGGTGCCGGCGGGCGGAGTCCAGGTGGCGCGGAAGGACTGGTGGGTGACCTCGGAGGTCACCAGGTTGGACGGCGCCTCCAGCGGGTCGCCTCCTGCGGCAGACGGAGGAGAAGGAGAAGAAGAAGAAGAAGAAGAAGAAGAAGGAGGAGGAGGAGAAGGAGGAGAAGCTGAGCCGGGGCGACGTGATGAAACTCGCCAAGTATTTCCCACCCTAAACTCAGCCACCACAAATCAGACGAGCCCACAAAGTCACATGTCAAAAGTAGCAATCTGCTGTAATAACACGATAATAACACAATAATAACCCCATAATAACCATCATTAGCATCATAATCCTAATAATTATCATCATAGTGAAGTCGCCCTGAAGATACGGACCAACTCCTGCCGACCCCCCACCACCACCACCACCACCACCACCACAGTGAGAAGAGCGCCCCCCGCTGGCTCACCTGGACCCTTGACGCTGTTGCACAGGTTGACGCTGAGGTCGTCCACGATGTCCAGCAGGAACTTGAAGTCGTTGACGTTGTACATGTGGATCTCGTCGGGGTCAGAGGCGATGGAGCGCAGCTCGTTCTCGTCGGCGTTCTTCACGCCTGCGGGTTAGCGTTAGCGTTAGCGTCAGAGTCAGAGAGCAGGGGGGGGGGGGCCCTGGGTCCCGGGTCGGGGGATCAGGGACTCACCGATGGCGTAGAGCTCGATGCCGTTGTCCCGCAGGTTCTGCGAGTTGACCACGATGTCGTCCTGGGACTTTCCGTCGGTGATCAGCACGCCGATCTTGCGCGAGTCCAATCGCATCCCGACGCTGGGCTTGAAGTTCTGCTCGAAGATGAAGTTCAGGGCCAGACCTGCGGGGGGGGGGGGGCGAGAGGGCGGCTCAGATCCCCCCCGAGAGTCCACTTCCCCTCAGTGCGAGAAAGCCAGCGAGCTGCACTCCCTCTGCCGGCCAGCAGGGCGGTGGCGGCGGGACTCACCAGTCATGGTGTTCCCTCCCTTGTAAGGCAGGTTGGCGATGGCGTCCAGCAGGGACTGGCGGGTCGGGTGGGCGTTGAGGTGCCACTCGGTCTTGGGGTCACCGCTGTACTGGGCCAGACCTGCGGGAGACAGGAAGTGAGGTCACAAAGGGCGTGGGGGGAGCGTGGTTATTTCGATGACGAAAGCGGAGCCGCTGAGCTCGGCGCCACCGACCGATCTGGACTCTGTCGGGCCCGATGTCGAACACGCCCACCATGCGGGCGATGAAGTTGCGGATGGTCTTGAAGTTGATGCGGCCGATGCTCCACGAGCCGTCCACCAGCAGCACCAGGTCGGCCTTGGCCGGCGTCCGGCACTGGAAGTCTGGGGGGGGAGGGGCAGAGCGGTGAGATGGGGGCGGAGCCCAGCGCTGGGGGCCGGGGGGGTGGCGGAGGACCATCAGGAGAATCATCATGTGGTGGAAACAGCGTAGAAGAAGAAGAAGAAGAAGAAGAAGAAGGACGACCACAACAACAAAGTGGGCGGAGCCAGCAGAAGATCTCACAACACAAGAGGACCAGGGGTCGCTCGGTTACAGCAGGACGTATGGTTTCTTTTTACACAGCATATCACACAACAGTACAACAGGTTAGCAGGCTAACAGGCTAACAGGCTAACAGGCTAGCAGGTTGTGTAACAGCTGTGGGCTTGATTGACGGCGTCCCTCGCAGGTTCTCCGCCCGGCGCCCGCCTGATATACGAGACCTCCTGCTCTCCAGAAGTTACTGCACATTCCTGCTGCTGCAGGCACCTGTGGGAGGGGAAAAATGTCCAGGGGGGAGGGGCCAGGGGGCAGGCAGAGGACGGTGGGGGGGCATCCAGAGACCTGCGGCACGTCTTCACGCCTCCACCGTGTGTCTCCTGTCTGGAGGCCCTGACACCTCCAGGCAGAAGAAGGAGGCGGAGCCAAATTCTTCTACTGCGTGACCTGCTGCAGCCCAGCCCAGAGGCCAGATAGCCACGCCCCAAACTCTTTTGATTGGTCCCTGCAACGTCTGTCTAATTCCCCATCGAGTCACCGAGGGGGAAATGAATCCCCTAGTGGTCATTTAAGGTACATCGCTTAGAATGATGATTAACACCTGCTGACACAGGCAATGAACCAACTTGGGGGCGTGGTTATCCCCGTTTCCTCCTAGGGGGGAAAAAATAAATCTCGCAGCCCAGAGGGCAGAAAACAGAAGTGGAGCTAACCAGCTAGCTTGGAAACTGAAACTGCAGCAGCCGTGCTAATGCTAATGTAGCGGCTAGCGCGACTAGATGGGGCCTGCACAGCTGCGTGACTGCACACAGCGGCGGGTCGGGGGGGCAGTGAGAGTGATTCTGATTGGCTCTGACGAGAAATTAGCATCCGGGCGCTAATCAAGCAAGCTGCCGTCTCCAAAAGGTGGGCGTGTCTCCTCAGCAACGGCAGGCTGGGGGTCGGGGGGGCATGGTTTACCGAAAGCGTTGAGAGGGGGCGGGTCCGGGGCGTCGGAGAGGGTGGTCTTCTCCTCGCCCGCCAGCGGGAGGCTCTCTCCGCCCTCAAACATCCCAGAGACGGCCACCGTGTAGCGAGTCCCCGCCCTGCAGGGGGCGACGGTGAGCAAAGCGTGAGAGAGAAAAACAGTGAAGAAGCAGACTGAAGGCTCCAGGTCTAGGTCCAGGTCCAGGTCCAGGTCCCTGGGCGCTCACCTGAGTTCCTCCAGGACCACGGTGCTGTCGTGGGGGCCGACCAGCAGCTCCCCCAAGTCCACGTCGTTGCCCGTGGGGTGAAAGGTCACCTTGTATCCCTTCACGTCGCCGGGCGCCGGGTCCCAGGAGACCCTGAAGCTGGTCTTGCCGGGCTCCGAGGTCTGGAGGTTCCTAGGAGCCTTGAAGCGGGACACTGGAAAACAGAGGAACCGGAGCAGAACTTCAGGAGAAAAACCTCACCGGGAGTCCACCAGATCTCCACAGCACTGAAACCTGTCGGCCCGGGGACGGCCAGAGGGTGGCGCTGTGTGCTGGCGAGCTGAGATGTTCCTCAGCAGCAGCAGCAGCAGCAGCAGCAGCAGCTGCGTCTCCTCCAGCTCGACGACAGACAGCGGTTCTTAAAAACTGTGTTTATGTTTGTGCGCTGGAGGGAACGCTGAGGAGAACTTGGCCCTGGAGGAGGTCTGGACCGAGTCCACCAGAGTCCTGCTGAACATCAGGGTGACGGAAGCGGCAGAAGGCCTGAGGAGTCGTGTTGGTCTGAAAACCAACACGACTCCTCAGTCAGTGTGTCGTCACAGCTAGCGGAGGTTCTCACACTCCCACAGGTCACCATGGACCTCCTCCTCCTCCTCCTCCTCCTCCTCCTCCTCCTCCTCACGACACCCCGAGGTTTATCAGTTCATCAGGGATCTGGTCTTTGTTTTAGTGTTGAGGTCTTCACTTTTTCCCCATTTCAGATTTAATTTGTTGCCATTTGTATGAAAACACATCGGAATTGCGTTCCCATGACCCCTGGAATTTTGCCAAACCCTGAACATGGCACTAGAAACTGTTGGTGGACTCGCTGCTGGTGTGTGGGTGGAGGTGTGAGCAGGTGGAGAAGGTCGCTGCGGTCTGTCAGAGAGGTTGAATGGTGGAGCAACGTACGTGTGGTTCCTACTCCTTGCCTTGCTTTGCCTTCCCCGCGCTTGTAGATGGGGTGGACGGTGAGGTCGTAGGAGGTCAGAGGTCGCAGCCGCTGCAGCACCACGGAGGTCCCCGGCACCTTCAGGGACACCTCCCGCCCTCCGCCGCTGGGCACGTGCCTCAGGCGGTAGTGGCTGACCCGGCCCGGCGCCGCCGCCCACGAGACCCTCATGCTGCTGGCGGTCTCCTCCGACACGGTCAGCCGCTTGCTAGCCGCCAAGGCTGAGGGGGAGGAGAGAGGAGAAGGTCCGTCAGTGGAGGCCGTTAGCAAGAGAAGCTAACAGCCAGCTAGTCCGGCAGTGCTCGGGGCCATGACCGTCACAGGCCAGTGGCTCGCCAGTAGTGGGAAGTGTGGAAAAATCCATGGTTCACAGGAGCGTTGTTTTACGTAGATTTACAGTTTTGAACACAAACTCCATGGAAACAAACGTGAGCTTGCGCGGAAAATGAAGTCACGTTCACGATAAAAACTCACAATATGGGACAATTCTGCATTTTAAGGGAACTCTATTGACATCTGCTAGGGCCTGCTAACGGCTAGCTGATATTTGCCAGAGCCTGCTAGCAGCTAGTTAACATCTGCTGCTGCCTAACAGCTAGTTAGCAACTGCCAGAGCCTGCTAACAGCTAGTTGACATCTGCAGCTGACATGATAACATATTTCAGTTGGCTTCATTCATTTAATAAGTGAAAAAAAATTTCACCGCTAGCAAACTTCTCCCATTTTTATTGTTGACTGTTTTAGAACTGCTGGTCAACATCGAGTGCCTTTGTCTGGCAGACATTTGCTGAACCAGTCACGGCCATTTGTTGTTCTGGTTGTTGTAGTTGTTGTAGTTGTTGTTGTTGCCTCTGCCTGTTGTTACTCCCAATCAGTTTGCTAAACTGCAAAGACATGCTTTCAGAGTAAAGCTTGATTGCAGAGCACGAAAATATTTGCAATTGGACAGAATTTCCTTCCAGAACCTCTGACTTCACTCCTCTCGCTCCTCTCACTACGTCTGAAAGCTATCTTTTCTCTTTGGCCGGACCAGAACTCTGTCAGTTCTGGTTTGTGCTGCCTGAGCGAAGATGAAACCGAGCGCTCGGCGACAGACTCGCTGGAGAATCCGAGGCTACAATTATATTTAAATGCGTAGCCGCTGGAAGACGAGCCGTCAGTCTGGCTGTGTGTGTGTGTGTGTGTGTGTGTGTGTGTGTGTGTGTGTGGCTCCGCTCTCTGCTGAGTCACACCTCCAGCAGGCCAGCAGCACATCATCTCCCAGGAACTGCACAGGAACCACACTTTCCTGCTGCCCTGCTGGAGAAATGAACGTGAACTCTCATGACTCTGCAATACGAGCTCCACTGGGGGAGGGGGGGGGGGGTTGTGTATGCAGAGATCCCAGCGGCTCCACACTGGGGGTGGGGGGGGTTTACTGGGCAGCGGAGACGAGGCTCTTCAGAACAGGAAGTGCAAACAAACCGAGTCTGCTTGTGTTGGGTGGGCTGTCTGCTTCCCCCACGCATGCGTCTGTGTGTGTGTGTGAGTGTGTGTGTGTGTGTGTGTGTGTGTGTGTGTGTGTGTGTGTGTGTGTGTGGATCTGGGGAATGTGTTGACATTTACAGGCAGCGTTTGTTCCCTGGTGCCATCTGTTGGGCCGCCGCTCGGCGCGTCAAAGTGTTTAAAAAGCAGGAAACAACCGGTTAAAGAAGGAAAGGTCACTGGAGAAACTGAAGAGGAGGAGGAAGAGGAGGAGGAGGAGGAGGAGAAGAAGAAGAAGAAGAGTCGGTTCCTGCGCCGACTCCTCCGGCCCTGCAGATGTCACTGTGTTTAACCTCCAGCTCTTTGCTGCTGTGTGTCGTATGACTTGGAAACGCTGGACCTTGAGGAGGACTGCGCCAGGTCAGGCTAATGCTAACGCTAAAGCTAACGCTCATCTGGAGGAAGCAAAGTGGAGGAATGTTTAGTTTGTGGACAGAAAGATGGAACTAATGCAGCTTCTCTGTACCCCTAGCCGTTAGCCGTTAGCCGTTAGCGAAGATGTCTCTCAGCTGTGCGAATGCTAGTTAGCTCATACATTATGCTACACATTAAGTTGTCGTGTCACTCCGTGTTTTGTTTTTTTTACTACACACAACGAACAGACCCTCTTGTGTTCGATGTGTGCTAAAGTGTTCCCAGTGTCCCAGGTGTTCTTCCTGTGTCCCCATTGGCCCAGCAGCTTCCAATATTCCCACTGTCTCCAGTGTCCCCAGTGTCCCCACTGTCCCCAGTGCTCCCACTGTCCCCAGTGCTCCCACTGTCCCCACTGTCCCCAGTGTCCCCACTGTCCCCAGTGCTCCCAGTGCTCCCACTGTCCCCACTGTCCCCAGTGTCCCCACTGTCCCCAGTGCTCCCAGTGCTTCCACTGTCCCCAGTGCTCCCACTGTCCCCACTGTCCCCACTGTCCCCAGTGCTCCCACTGTCCCCAGTGTCCCCACTGTCCCCAGTGCTTCCACTGTCCCCAGTGCTCCCAGTGCTCCCACTGTCCTCACTGTCCCCAGTGTCCCCACTGTCCCCACTGTCCCCAGTGCTCCCAGTGCTCCCACTGTCCCCACTGTCCCCACTGTCCCCAGTGCTCCCAGTGCTCCCACTGTCCCCACTGTCCCCAGTGCTCCCACTGTCCCCCGTGCTCCCAGTGCTCCCACTGTCCCCCGTGCTCCCAGTGCTCCCACTGTCCCCACTGTCCCCAGTGCTTCCACTGTCCCCAGTGCTCCCAGTGCTCCCAGTGCTCCTTACCATCGGTGGTCTCCAGCCCGCTCAGCGGCTCGCTGTCCTTGTCCTGGTAAGTGGCGACCACGGACACCCGGTAGGGGGTCTCGGGGCTCAGTGGCCGTAGCTCCGCCCTGGTCACGTGACCCGGCACCGTGGTCTCGCCGTTCTCGCCGGTGAACTGCGACTGCCAGCGGACCCGGTAGCTCTGCACGTCGCCGGGCGCCGCCGTCCAGGAGGCGACGAAGCTGGAGTCGGTGACGTCGCTGGTGACCAGCTGGGTGGGAGGACCTCCGTCTGCAAGACAAGAAGGTCACCTGGCTGAGTGGAGGAGGACTCTGAGGAACCGAGGAGCCGTTTGGACCTCCTGGCAGATGAGAGTGTTTTCAAAGATGGAAGCTATTAAAAGTCCATCAAGGAGACGGAATAATTAGACGTCTCACCGCAGGAACACATGACTAAGAGCTCTGGGACGTTCCTGCTTTATGAGCCAGAGCTGAGCAGGAGCAAAGACATGGAATCTGGAGGACCTAGGAGGAACTAGGAGGAACCTGGAGGAACCTGGAGGAACTAGTAGCAACCATGGAGGACCTAGGAGGAACCTGGAGGAACTAGTAGCAACCATGGAGGACCTAGGAGGAACCTGGAGGAACCTGGAGGAACTAGTAGCAACCATGGAGGACCTAGGAGGAACCTGGAGGAACCTAAAGGAACTAGTAGCAACCATGGGGGACCTGGAGGAACTAGGAGGACCTAGGAGGAACTAGGAAGAACTTGGAGGAACCTGGAGGAACTAGTAGCAACCATGGGGGACCTGGAGGAACTAGGAGGACCTAGGAGGAACTAGGAAGAACCTGGAGGAACCTGGAGGAACTAGTAGCAACCATGGGGGACCTGGAGGACCTAGGAGGAACCTGAATGAACTTCTAAGACACTTGGGCACTAAAAGTGGACCTCCTTCAAACCAACCTGGTTTGGTTTGGACCGGCATCAGAATTCAAGTTCTCCAAGATCCTCTTGTTCCATGATGTGACGCTTCCAAACATCTCCGCCAGCTTTCTGCAGGATCACACCAGGGCAGAAGTCCTGCAGCTTGAGTCTGAACCTGAGGCTGAGGACTGGAAGCCAGTGTGAGAAGCTCAGAGTGCAGCCTGATGCTTCCTCCAGGTTGATCTTCATCTGACCGGAGCCTGAAGCTGCAGCAGACAAACATCAGTTCTGATGATGATGATGATGATGATGATGATGGTGGTGGTCCTCCACAGCTTAGACCAGGAGTGTGAACCACAGTCTAGCCTCCAGCTGATCTTCAGGAACCAGCGGCTGGAAAAATAAAGTGTTTCCTGAATGTGAGAAGATGTGAGAGGACCGCTGACGCCAGCAGAACTCCAGTAGAACTCCAGCGTGACTCCAGGGTGACTCCAGCTAGGACAGGAGGTCATGTGATGTCCAGCCTGGTCGTCTCTGGGCTGCTGACCAGCATGTCAGGTCGGACAGTGCAACTCCTCAGTGGCAAGACATGAAGAGGAACAAGTCACTGAGTCACTGAGTCACTGAGTCACCGAGTCACTGGTCCACCTTGCCGACCTTCTGAGTGGCTGCTGGAGGCCAAGAGATGTGGGATAAAAGTGATTCCTGCTAGAAGGTCTGGGGCTGGCTCCTCCTACTGCTCTGCTGACTCCTCCTACAGCTCTTTAAGGATTATCCCACAGCTCTCCAGGCTCCTCCCCCTGCTGTGTGAAGCTGGACCAGCCCTGGGCTGGGACCCCGTCCCTACGTCTCTACCGCCCCCTACAGGTTGGACTCTGGAAGCTGTGCTGACCTTCTTTGGTGGTGCCGTCGACCTGCAGTGGTTCTCCGGCTCCGCTCTGGTACTCGGGGGTGACGGTGACCCGGTAGGTGGTCTGGGGGCGGAGCCCCGTCAATACCGCTTCCGTCTCCGGGCCGGACGTGGTGACCTCTGACCCCTGGAGCTCCTCCTCCTCCAGGGGGCGGTAGGACAGACGGTAGCGGGTGACGTCTCCGAGTGCCGGTTGCCAGGAGACCCTGAAGCTGTGGGTGGTCTCCTGGGACACCTGGAGGTTCCTGACGGAGCCATGTTCTGCAGACAGACAGACAGACAGACAAGTCAGAGGGGTCGGGGGGAGAGGAGGCTGGGGAGGCGGGGCCAGAGCCTCCTTCAAGTACCTTCTGTCGTGGTCTCCTGGCCGCTGGTTGGAAGACTCAAGCCTTTCGGGTACTGGGCCTGGACCTCCACCAGGTAGCGGGTGAGGGGCTGCATGTGCGGCAGCAGGGCGCTGCGCTCGCCACCCGGCACCGACAGCACCACCCAGTGGGCGTCGGGGTTGTCTGCCGGTCGGAACTGGACCAGGAAGGACTCCAGGTCGGCGCTGGGCTCCATCTCCCAGGAGGTCCTGAAGCTCCTGGAGGACACGTCGGAGAAGGCGAGGGCCCCGGGCTGGAGCAGCCCTGCACAGAGGAAGAGGAGGAGGAGGAGGAGGAGAAGGTTGAACGTCAGCTGAATCCGGACAGACCCGCTCAGAACCTCAGGCACCACTGAAGAAGAATAAGCTCCTCTGAGGAGGTGGAGTCATAAATCACAGCACTGGTCTGGAACCGCTTGACATTCCACATCTTCAGCAGTTCCAAAATCTCGTCACCACCATCAGGAGGTTCTCGCTGGAGGTGGAGGAGGAGCAGGAGGTGGAGCAGGAGCAGGAGCAGGAGCAGGAGCAGGAGCAGGAGCAGGAGGTGGAGGAGGAGCAGAAGCAGGAGGTGGAGCAGGAGGAGGAGGAGGAGCATGTTCTCCACCTCCTGGCCAACAGAGGGAGCCTTTCCCAGAGGAGCTGACGGAACAGCAGATGTTTAGGCTGCTGTAGCAGGACTCCATCAGCCCATTACCCACAATGCACCTGACAGACAGACAGACAGACAGACAGACAGGCAGACCAACAGGCAGACAGGCAGACAGACAGGCAGGCAGACAGACAGGCAGGCAGGCAGAGAGACAGACAGGCAGGCAGACAGGCAGGCAGACAGGCAGACAGACAGACAGACAGGCAGACCAACAGGCAGACAGGCAGGCAGGCAGACAGACAGGCAGGCAGGCAGACAGACAGACAGGCAGACAGACAGGCAGGCAGACAGGCAGACAGACAGACAGACAGGCAGGCAGACAGACAGGCAGGCAGGCAGACAGGCAGGCAGACAGGCAGACAGACAGGCAGACAGGCAGACCAACAGGCAGACAGGCAGGCAGGCAGACAGACAGACAGGCAGACTGGTCTGGTCTGGTTCAGTAGGTTCAGGGTGACGTGGGCTGTCTGACCCACTTCTTCTTCTTCTTCTCCTCTGCTGCTGCTTCCAGATCAAACGGAGGAAACATGTGCTCAACACATTGAGAGCAACACGTCTGGAAAAGTCACATTAAAGCTCCTCACACGTCCACCAGTGCCTGGACGCTTCTGCTGGCCACGCCCACAAGCCCGCCCCCCCACACAGCCGAGGCGATGAGGTCGTGTGTCGCCATTGGCGGTCATTGGTTGGCCGGCCGCACGGTGACTCGACGAGCAGATTTATCTTTCCCGTGACAACCAGCAGTTTGACTGAGTCTCCAGCGTCCAATCAGAATCAGAGTTTCAAACAAAGAGTCAGAAGAGTGAGTTCATTCAGCCAAGACTCTCCTCAGCACCATCGCAACACAGGAGTGACTCCATCAGGTGGCTTCAGAGTCTGGAGGAACTGAACCAGAGCAACCGGAGGAACCAGAGGAACCAGAGGAACCGGAGGAACCAGAGCAACCGGAGGAACCAGACCCTGACCTTCACCCGGGAGGTGGAGCAGGCCAGAAGGTCCAGGACCCACTAGAGTCCTACACAACAATCTTGGTTTTTGCTGGTTCCAGGTTCCAGAAGGACATGTGACTCTGCACCATAGTGTTTCTGCTGGTCACCTGATCAGCCCGTGAGGCCCCTGAAACCTTTTAAGAACTCACTTTGGACTCTAAAGGGTTCTTCTTGTCACCAGAGAGACTCTAGAACACTACAAAAACTGAACCGGGAGCTCTAGCAGAGCGTCGTCGGCGTGGAGCAGGAGGTGGAGATGAGGGGTTTTCTACTCACTGAGCCGGTTGAGCCGCTGCAGCTCCTGCTCGATCCTCAGGCAGATGGCCTGCGTGAGCTCCTTGGAGATCCTCTGGAAGGCGTCAAAGTCCTCCACGGTGTAGACGTGGCTGCGGGCCGGCGGGCTGGCGATGGCCTCCAGCTCCGAGCGCACGGCGTCCTTCACGCCCACGGCGAACACCTCCACGTCGGAGCTCCTCAACTGAGAGGCCGGATCCCGGAAGGCGTCGGACGACTTGCCGTCGGTGATGAGGATGACCACGCGGGGGACGCCGGCGCGGGCCCCCCGGGACTCCCGCAGGACCCTCTCCCGCACGTAGGTCAAGGCCCGACCCGTGTTGGTGGATCCGCCGCGGTACGGGAAGCTCCTCACCGCGGCCACCACGGCCTCCAGGTGGTGATGGGTGTCCAGGTAGAACTCGGTGTGAGGGTCCCGGCTGTACTGGACCAGGCCAATCCGGACCTTGTCCTCCCCGATGTCAAAGGTATTGACCAGGACCTCCAGGAAGGCCCGGACCTTGGCAAAGTTGGCCAGGCCGATGCTGTAGGAGCCGTCCACCAGGAGGACTACGTCGGCCTGGACCTCCAGGCCCAGAGAACATTCTGGAGGAAGGAGCAGGAGGTCAGCAGGAGCAGGTGGAGATGGAGGAGGAAGTGGAGGTGGACCAGGAGCAGGAGGAAGACCAGTAGTAAGAGTAGGAGGAGGAGGAGGAGGAGCAGGATGGGAAGTTCCTCACCCAGGGACACCTTGATTGGCTGGGTCTTCTGCAGGAGTGTGAGGGGTTCGCTGGGCGTCAGGCCCTTAAGGGCGAACAGGTTGACCTGGTACTGGATGTCTGGAGAAAGTTCTCGCACCACCAGTGAGGTTTGGCCCGCGCCAACATACAGCTCCTGCCTCCTGCTGCTCCCGTCCTCCGCAGCCGTCATGGGGATCATCTGGACCTTGTAGCCCGTAGCTTCACCCACCGAGGGCTCCCAACTCAGCCGCAGAGACTTGGAGGCCACCTCCAGGACTTGGAGGTTGGAGGCCGGCTCCACCGCTGCAGGGCCAGAAGAAAAAATATAAGTTTAAAAGGTTCGGACCAGAACAAGAAGAAGAACCAGGACCAGGACCAGGACCAGAAGAAGGGGCTCAGACGGTCCAGAACAGGATGGTTCCTGGTGATTCTGGCAGAGTTCTGGGGTCCAGCTCACCTTCGTCACCGCTGACCAGTGAGTTGAGCTGCTCATCCACGGCGGCACACAGCCGAGTGACAAGCTCCTCCTGGACGTTCTTGAGGTCCTGGAAGGAGGCCACACTGAAGATGTGGGTCTTGTGAGGCCTGGAGGCCATCAGCTTCATCTCCTCCTCGTCCGCCTGCTGGACGCCTGCACACAAACCACAGAATGGAGAAGAAAAACTCTTGAGTCACGAAGACGAGTCCAGCTGGAGGACGTCTGCGGCCTAATGAGAACCTCACTGCGTGTTGGACCTCAAGCACCAAGCTCATCCAGACCCATAAATAGTAGCAGAGCTGCAGCGTAGAACCTTCTGATGTGGAACAGTTGTTCCCATGTTCTGCAGCTGATCAGCAACAGGCTGGAAACTCTGAGCTCACAGCCAGTAAATAGGAACCTGCTGCTGCTGCTGCTGCTGCTGACACTCTGACCTCTTCAGCAGCTCCTGCAGGACCAAAGAACCCCAGAGGTTCTGCACAGACTCATGGTAGGCGAGGAGGTAGATTCATATTTTCTAAGCTCCAGGATGTTTCTCACTGCTCCCTGAGCAGCAGCAGCAGCAGCAGCTTCCTGCTGCTTCCTGAGAGTCTCGGCCGGCCAAACAGTTTCCGTCTCCATAGCAACAACAACAACAACAACAACGGCGGCGGCTCTGTCGGTCTGTCAGGGTGCAGGAAGACCGACAGAGCGGCAGGAGACGGAACTCTGCTGAGTGGAGGAGGAAGAGGAGGAAGAGGAGGAGGAGGAGGTGCGAGGACCCACCCAGGACGAAGATCTCCACCCCTCGGCCTCGGAGCTGCCGGGCCTGGACCTCCAGCTGGTCGTCCGAGCGGCCGTCCGTCACCAGCAGCAGGACCTTGGGGAAGTCTGGTCGGCCGCCAGAGGCTTCGCTGAAGGAGGTCCTGAGGACCAGGTCCAGGGCCTCGCCTGGGGGGTTAGGGGCAGGAGAGTCAGAGCCTGTAGGTGGCGCTCAGCACTCAAATCACTCAAGGGTCTCAATGTTTTTCTCGAATAAGGTAGAAAATAGGTGTGTTCTAGTCTGAAGGTCAACAAAGGTCACCTGTCCTGGTCCCGCCTCCTTTGTACGCCAGCGAGCCGATGGCGCGGAGCAGCGCCGGCCGGGTCATGTGACTGTTGAGGCTGAACTCGGTGCGAGCGTCATCGCCGTACTGGACCACGCCCACCCGGGTCTTGTCCTCGCCCACCTGGAAGGCGGTGGCCACGGCCGCCACCAGGCCGCGCAGCAGCTTGAAGTTGCCACGGCCGATGCTCCAGGAGCCGTCCAATAGGAAGAGCAGGTCGGCCACGGCGCCCGCCGAGCATTCTGGGAGGGGAGGGGAGGGGGGGGGGTTAGCCTTGGAGAGCACGGTTAGCCTTGGCTAGCATGACCAGCCTTGTCCAGCATCAGTAGCCTTGGCTAGAATGGTTAGCCTCGGCTAGCATCAGTAGCCTTGATAAGCGTGGTTAGCCTTGTCCAGCATCAGTAGCCTTGGCTAGCATGGTTAGCCTTGGCTAGCATCAGTAGCCTTGGCTAGCGTGGTTAGCCTTGGCTAGCATCAGTAGCCTTGGCTAGCGTGGTTAGCCTCGGCCAGCATCAGTAGCCTTGGCTAGCGTGGTTAGCCTCGGCTAGCATCAGTAGCCAAGGCTAGCGTGGCTAGCCAAGGCTAGCGTGCTTAGTCTTGGCCAGTCAAAACAGCGGCGTACTGAGCTGCAGTAGTGCAGCGCCACCCCAACAGGAAGTGATGTCATCAGACGACCTTGTGAACTTACTGACGGAGGCGCTGGGCTTCCTGGATGGTCCTCTGGACGCTCCGCCACCGCTGGACTCCACTGGAGGACACACACAGGTGGTTGAGCTGCGTCGGCAGGAAGTAAGTGAAGAGACGGAGGGATCCGATTGGCCGTGCTCGTGCGTGACTCACGTGTGATCTGGCCGCTGATTGGCAGACTCTCCTCAGAGCCGGAGTAGGAGGTGATGGTGACCACGTAGTCCACGTCTGCACTGAGGTCAGAGATGGACGTCCTGGTGGCCGTCGGAGGAAGGGTCAGCTCCTTCACCACCTCCTCTGCAGGGAGGAGGCGGAGGAGGAGGGGGGAGTTTGGAGAAGGAAGAAGAGGAGGAGGAGAAGGAGAAGGAGGAGGAAGAGGGGGGGCAGCAGGAGGAGGAGGAAGGGGTCATTAACCTGGAAGAAAACTCGCACTGAGCAGCTGGGGGCGGACCCTGGCCAGGTGGAGGGGGGCGGAGAATGGCCAGGTGGGGGGGCAGGCGCTCACCTGTGTCGGAGGTGACCTGGATCCTGTAGCCCTGGATCCTGGAGGCGGACCGGACCCACAACATCTGCACCGTGTTCTCGTTCAGGATCCTGAACCTCAGGTTGGAGGGAGGAGCCACTGCAGGGGGGAGACAGCCAGGGGGCGCCGTTAGCCCCGTGAGCCCCGCCAGCAGCTGTGTATTGTTGTTATATTGTGTATTGTCAGTGTAATGTCACACAACACAACGACGACGACAACAACACACTGAGTGGGAGTCATTTGGTCGTCAGCGGATAAAATGACCTCAGTTTGAGCTGTGGACCAGCTCAACCACACACACACACACACACACACGCACACACACACACACACACACACACACACACACACACACACACAGAGGATTTAAAGAGCCGCTGGGTTTTATTGTGACTCTGACACAATGGAAGCAAGGAAAGATTTGATCCAAAAAAAACTTTATGGCAAAATTTAAAGGAACATTTCAAAATAAAAGCATATTTTTGGGGGTTTTGTCTATTTTTAAGGATCCAAATCTTGGCCTTTCTCTGCTCCCACACACACACACACACACACACACACACACACACACACACACACACAGAGCCTTTTTTTTCACAATCATGTGACAAACATGCAGCGGCTGCCCCCAACGTGCAGGCGCTCCATGAGCTCAATCCACCAGGTGGCGCTGGATTGCTGGGCCCCTGCCGAGCTGATTGTACAATGGACGACGGTCCGAGCGAACGCCTCCATTGCAAACCTCCCAAAAGATTACACAACAGCCCCGGGGACGTGTGTACATCTTTTTTCAAACACAAACAAACACCTCCTCCAGCTAATTGTTGCTAATTAACACACCACGGACACACACACACACACACACACACACAGAGGTTAAAGGACCCTTGCTGGTCACTCCGGACACCAGGGGGCGATCATGCAGCAGTGCGTGTACATGAAAAGTTGTTGACGACAACAACAACTTGGAGGGAGAGACACACAAACAGCGTCCATGTACAGGCTGAGGTGGGTGTTTAAGGGGGTGGGGGGGAAATATTTCAGGGTGATATTCTTCAGGTTGGGGTTCAAAGGTCGTGGCTAGCCTCGCTCATTAGCCTCGCTCACTAGCTTGTCGGAAAAACAACATTTCTGTTTTTGCATTAACATTAGCATCAGCGCAACAGAGTTCTGACCGTGGCGAAGAATTAGCTGAAAAAAGATGTAGCTACGATCAAAGTTTAAATAATTGCAGTAAATTTTCCCCCGCTGGTTGGCAGAGGAACTGCAACGTCTATGAACATCAAACGACTACGATGGCAATAAAAGCGGACTAAGAAAAAAAACATTCCATTTTAAAACCGTCACGCAGAAACATCAACGCTAGCTACACAGCCGTTAACGCCGGTACAGAGCCCACCCGTTTAATCTCACCTGATTGGTCCGTGAGAACTTCCTGCTTCCTCTGCGACTTCCTGAAACTCTCTCAGCGGACGATTCTACTGTTCACGTGCTAACCTTTAGCGACACTGGCTAAAGAGCCCGCTGCTAGCTGCCGTGGAAAGCAATGAGCCGGCTCCACCTAAAGCCGTACAGTTAGCGTTAGCATTAGCATTAGCATTAGCTGTGAGTCTCAACCACCAACCGAAACCGGTCGGGGGGGGTTTTCAGTGTGTGTGAAGAATATCACGGTGAAATATTGTCGTGAAGCCGCGACGGACGCCGAGGTCAGCTGACCACCGGACGGAGGCTTGACGGGTGGGGGAGGGGCCGCACGGCGAGGAGTGGGCGGAGCCACCAACCTGCTGAGTCCAATCAGGGGCCACCGGACGGCTGCTTCCGTTTCCAGCGGGGTCAAAATGAGCACGCGGGCGCGCGCGCACACGCACACACACGCACGCACGCACGCACGCACGCACACACACACACACACACACACAGTGCATCCAGGCTGTGAAATGTCTCAGCTGGGAAGGAGGAGGAGGAGGAGGAGGTGAGGCAGACGCCCCCTGTTGGCCGACGACACTGATGGGATGGGCCACCAGAGAGGAGGAGCAGGAGGAGGAGGAGGAGTTAGCCAGCAGCACCTCCTCCACCTCCTCCTGCAGGACAGGTTTCTCCTGCACTTTCTCTCCTCATTTCATCCGGAGAGAAAATCCAGAGACCCTCCTCCCTTCCCCCCTCCCTCTGCTCCCTCTCCATTCCTCCTCCTGCCCTGCGTCCTCCCCTCCCCACCTCCTCCTCCTCCCCCTCTTCTTCCTCTTCCACTCAGACGGCTGGAAAATAATGAGAAACTCATATTTTGTCTCTCAGTTCCATCACTGAGAGGAAACTTGGCCAGGAGCCGTCTCTCTCTCTCTCTCTCTCTCTCTCTCTCTCTCTCTCTCTCTCTCTCTCTCTCTCTCTCTCTCTCTCTCTCTCTCTCTCTAACGACAGACTTTGAACGAGAGCTTCTCCTGCTGGAGGTCGAGTCAAACTACATCTGTGAGGGGGAGGAGGGGGAGTAGATATGGGGGAGGAGGAGGAAAGGGGGGGGCGGGGGCCTCCAACACAAAGACAATTAAATCAGCTACCAACCATCAGCAGGAAACAGTTTGTTGACTTCCAACTAAAGGACAAAAAACTGAAAAACATCAAGTTGGTTCTTTAAATGACAACAATAATAATAATAATAATGCTGTGTGTATAATTTCAGTCAAAACGACGGCTGAGTTTCTTCTTCTTCTTCTTCTTCTTCTCGTCAAGAAAATTGACAGGAGATTTAAAAAAAAAAAAAAAGTTTCTTGCCACAAATTCAAAGCAGATCTTTGAAGCTTTCCAGGGGAAATATTTCTGAAGGCAGAAAAATGTGCTTACTGGAGAGAAGGCGATAAAAAGGAGGAGAAGAAGAAGAAAAGGAAGAAGGAGAAGAAAGGAAGAAGGAGAAGAAGAAGAAGGAGGAGAAGAAGAAGGAGAAGAAGGAGAAGAAGGAGAAGGAGAAGAAGAAGAAGAAGAAGAAGAAGGGGAAGAAGAAGAAGGAGAAGAAGGAGAAGAAGAAGGGGAAGAAGAAGAAGGAGAAGAAGGAGAAGAAGGAGAAGAGAGCATTTGGCATCAAACTGTTCCAATAAATCAACTGACAAGAGTTGGTTTTTTTCCCCTCGGTGAACTTTTTTATTCAGGCTGAAGATGCATCAGAGAGGAGCAGCAGCAGGAGGAGCAGCAGGAGGAGCAGGAGCAGCAGGAGCGGAGGGAGGCTTTACCTTGACCCTGGGCCTGGCCGGAGGAGAGCAGCAGCGCCACCAGCAGGGCCGCCGCCGCCACGCACACACGGCTCTTCATCTTCGGCGCGTCCGCGGCTCAGCAGCGCGTGAACGGGGCTGCGGGAGGAGAAGGAAGGCGGTGGTGAGAGCCGCGCGCAGCCTCGAGCCGTCCCGGCGAACCAGCGTAGTTTGAAAGGTGAGAGAAGAGCGCGAGACTAAAATCCTAAAGTCCTTGGAAGAGTCGCGACAAAGACGCTGCTTCAAACAGTCCAGCAAAGACCTGGAACCGTCTAGAACCTCCTCCAGAACCTCGTCTAGAACCTCCTCCAGAACCTCGTCTAGAACCTCGTCCAGGTGACAGGAGGCAGGAGCAGAGGTGAAGATGATGAAGAGCTCAGAGTCTTCACCATCATCCGCACCAAGCTAGAAACCAGCAGCAGCAGCGAGGAGGACGAGGAGGAGGAGGAGGAGGAGGAGGAGAGGAAGGTGGAGGACTGACCTGCTGGTCCAGCAGCTGCAGGATGGAGAGCAGCGGAGGTGAAGGAGTCGCTTCTCAGGATGAAGAGGAGGAGGAGGAGGTGGAGGAGGAGGAGGACCGCAGTCTGAGGAGGTCCGGGGGTGAGAGTGGAAAGGGTCTCCACGCCACGAGCCTCTTAACGGAGGGGGGAGGGGGGAGGGCTGCTCCATCAGCCGGCCCCCCCCTCCCTCCCTCTCTGACGTCACCAGCCGTCCTGCAAACTGCTGGCGATGTTTTTTTTTTCTCTCTCTCTCTCTCTCTCTCTCACTCACTCACTCAAACACACACACACACACACACACACACACACACACACACACACACACACACACACACACGGAAACTTTTACATTTTCTGCATTCCTTTCCGGTGATGGGAGCTTCTGTGCGGCCAGAGTCCCGCACCGTCAAGCAGTCTGGGTGTCGGGAAGCAGCAGGAAAATATTACGCTGCAGTAAGAAAGAAAAGAAAAGAGAAGAAGAAAAAAAGAAAAAGCCCCGCTGCTATTGGGGCTCCTTGGCAGGAACTGATGACGCAGCAGCAACAAACTGCAACAATTAACAAAGGAAACTTTATTGACAGTCAGCCAGTGAGCAGCAGCAGCAGCAGTAGCAGCAGCAGCGGTTGGTTCACACCAGGTGAGCGGAGCTGCAATCAGTTCCCGCCAAACTGTGGTGCAGGTCGTGGAAATATCCATTAATCAGCAGCGCGCTCTCTCTCTCTCTCTCTCTCTCTCTCTCTCTCTCTAGCGCCCCTACAGGCCGACCGCGGCCTGGCAGAATGAGGAGGGGGGGTGGGGGGTCATTTCCATAACTCCAGTATCTAAAACCATCCGGTTCAGTGTTCCAAAGGAGTCAAACTATCGCCGTCCAGCCGGAAGTCCCCACCACGATGAGTGACAGCAGTCCCTCCCCCTCCCAGCAGGGGGCGCCGCTACCTGAACAGCACCGCTTGATTTCATCAAGGTGGCAAACATCCTGAAGATTTCAGTTTTTTTTATCTTATATTATATTTTCATTATTTTTGTGTGATGGAAGCTGAAGGTCACCTGATTGGTTGGTGCAGGTGTGGAGGAAGAACAGGCCACGCCCACCGACGCTCAGCCCATCCACACACCGGCGGGTCGCCTGGGTCTCTCGCCGCTCCGACACCTCCGGAGCTCAGCTGCGCCCCCTTCATTTCTTTAGCGACACTACCACCTAGTGGTCACAAGTTGAACAGCGGCATTACACTTCAAAAAAAGAAAACTCTTCCTTCAACTTAAAGAAACTTTGAGGTGCATCTGAAAATATAGATATATATTTTACCTGATTCAAGTCGTTCATCTTTGAGCTTCAGATTCCTATTGGTCTACACCAAGTATGGACAAACTACGGCCCTGGGGGCCACGTGCGACCCGTTAGGCTTTCTGATCAGGTCCATGTTTGCAGAGTCATTTCAATAAAGAGCTGAACACCCTGGTGGTTCTGGGTGGTTCTAGGAGGTTCTGGGTGGTTCTAAGCACTAAACACCCTGGTGGTTCTGGGAGGTTCTAAGAGCTAAACACCCTGGTGGTTCTGGATGGTTCTAAGAGTTAAACACCCTGGTGGGGCTTCACAGACACTGATGTGGTTGCAACCGCTCCCCCCCCCCACTGTCCACTGTGGCCCCAGCAGTCAGAACCAGTTGGTGTGAACACGAACAACTCGCAGACATCACACATGTTTTTGGTCATGAGAAGCTTTTTTTATTTTATTGATCCTCAGAGCGTCAGAGAGCGGCAGAGTACAAGAAATAAATTATTGATCCCATGAACATGAAAATAAATGTTCTATAGCAAGAGAGAGCGGAGCACCGGCTGGAGGGAGGAGGAGGAGGAGGAGGAGGAGGAGGGGTCGCTTTCATCACTTCTTCTGAGGGAACGCCGCCTTCCCCAGCTCGTACACCACGTAGCCGCATCCTGAGGGGGGCGCCAGAGAGAGAGAGAGGGAGAGAGAGAGGGAGAGAGAGAGTCAACATGTTTGCAGTCTCTCTGTCTTGCATTGATCCACTTGTGATTGATTGCAGCCTGAACGGCTGCTGCTGCTCCGGGAGCCTCACCCAGGAAGGTCAGCAGTATGGTCGCCCTGTACAGCAGAGCGTCGGTGACGCCTCCCTTCAGGTGGACCGGCATCCCGTTGTCCTCCTGCACACACACACACACACACACACACACACACACACACACACACACACACACACACACACACACACACACACACACACACACAAAGCATGACGACAGTTAGCTCTCAGTACAAACACACACACACACAGGTCTTCTAAACCAAGGACTTGTGGTGGAGGTTTCCACTGTGTGACCAGCAGCCAGTGAGTGAACTGCTCACGGCTCCACGTCATCACAAACATGTTGACGCGGCCTCAGAAGGTCGACAACCACTTCCTGTCTGCAGCTCGCGAGTTCAATTGATTTTTTTTTTCACCTTTCTTTAGAACGATAATGCTACGGCAGCGTATTGTGACCCTAGGGGAAAAAATAAAAAACGGGGCTCAGCATCACGTTATAACGTGAAACTATCGCGTTTTTACGTGATCATTTTCACGTTATATCGCGACACTGAGGGGGTTGGGGACGTCTCAACGTCCGAAAACAGCGATCAACTACCAACAAATTTCACGTAAGACATCTGCAGTCGTGCCAAGCTAGCTTTTAAATGCCTGGACTTCCCACGTGACATTTGCTGGTGATTGATCGCTCTTCTGCCGTCATTAAGCTACGTTGGTTTTCAATGTCCCCTCAGTACCACGTTTATCACGTGAGAATTATCGCGTAAAAACATGACAGTTTCACGTTCATAACGTGAAGTTTATAAAGTCGTACTTTTTTAAGGGTGGCAGCAATCCGCTTCCGTAGAAAGCCTTTATTTATCCCACACTGGGCAAATTAGCGCAAAGACAATTAAAAAAAAAAAGAAAAAAGAAATAAAATACGCATACAAATGATTGTCAGACAAAACAACTGTTTGAACCGCTGCTCTGACTGTGCTTTCAACAAGCAGGAAACTCTGCAAATTGAATCCAACCTCAGAAGCTCGCGGCAGGTTTCGCTTCCTCAAATGTCACTGACGCAACAGGGAAGCGTCACAACCGAACCCAGTGACCGACAGAAGGTGGACCGCGCGATCGGATCACAACACGGTTCGAGCACCGCTGGTTTATTTCTCGGCGTGTCGTGCTTTACCTGGAACAGCTTCTGCTTCTGCGGGACCTTGTTCTCCCATTGACGGCGAGCGGAGGTGACGAGGGTCCGCCGCGCCACCTGCTGGAGAGCCTGTGCACCGCAAGGAGAAGGCAAAGTCATCACACTCACACACACACAGGGAAAGCGAAGAACGTGTCAAACGAGCTTTAAAAAAAACACAAGTCGGAACTGTCGATCTCCACTGAAGGTCCAATGACGCTCCGCGGAGGGCAGCGTCGATGCTAATGGCTAATGCTAGAACGGCGGCATCCGGCGAAAAGAACTCGCTTTGACCCCTACGAGTGAGCCGCCGCGGCGACGCTCAGCTGCTTTACGTCATCGCTTGTAAAACACGTGATCAACGCCCGGGGTGAAAATGACACTGAGCGACATCAACGCGCTGTTAAGGAGAGAAAACTCACAAATATGTGCCTGTTCATCTTTACAGTCGATCTACAGTCGCACAAGGACACCGCGGATATTAACTTCCGGTCGCAGCTTCCGCTTCTTCGGCTGCAACTGCCTGCCGCTCCACCGGTGCTCCCCGAGTGCTCTGCTGCCCCCAGCCGTTGGAGAGCTGAATTACCTCCTATAACGCAAGGACGTTTTAATTCAACTTCAAAGAATACGGCGAATGTTTCAACGTTAATATTAAATGACATCTTGGCCCAATTAACATTATGTTGAATTTTTTTTTTCATTTTGAAACTTTATTTGTCATTTCAACACATGTAAAAAAAAAAAAAAAAAAACATGAGATGGAACCGAGTGTAAAAAAAACAAAAAAAAAAACAGAATAAATAACTAATTATAAAAATAGAATGTGCAAATATAGCTAAAGAGTAATATAAATTCATAATTTCCAGTATAGGAAATAAAAATAAATGAATTTTTAAAAAATGAGAATAAGATTACACAAGACAACATTATAACAGCGGAGATGAAACAGATTGCTTTGGTTGCCTGTGCTCAGATACTTTCTGCTGTCTGCCTTTACGCCGTCCACCAATGAGACACAACAAGTTGCAGGGTTTGGTTTGGATGTTTAGATTTATTCCTTCAGAAGCAACAATAAAGCACAGGTGCAGCGGTAATTCTTTACCGGAAAAAGAAAAAATGATGAAAATAAAATTGATTCCCAGTAATTCAAAAGTCAGTGAGTGCAGGTCAGAAGGTGCTGATGAACCGTCTGGAGTCCACGGCACGTTTGAAACATGCAGCATGTTCAGCATCTTTGTCTCGTGTGGCGCTTGGAAACACAGCAGGAAGTGAAGTGGGCGCCGACACCTTGTGCATGTTAAGATTGACTGGAAGCAACAGTTTCCATCATTAGCGATTCACACACATATTAAAAAAAAAGAAGAAGAAATCAGTCACCAACCGCCACCAAAACACAACCGTAGCATCGCACTCACTGACTCCAGAGGAACCGAATCCCACTGAATCAGACTGAATCCCACTGACTCAGATTCAGTGGTGCTGCTGCTTCCAGATGTGAACGACAGTAAATGAAGCAGGTCGAGCGATCAAAGCCCTTTAGGTGTGCAAACATCAGCTTTCGACACACACACACACACACACACACACACACACACACACACACACACACACACACTTTCCTTCAAAGTCCAAATTAAACACACACAAAATAAAATATTCATCTGTACAAACAGTTTTCTGATCCCCTCTGTGTTTTTTTTTTCCTTTTTCTTTTTTGAAGCTTTGAAAGTGAGCAGGAGTTAAAACGAGGCACAAAGACGAACTGCTCACGCAGCTCCGCCGTCACGCTGGCGTCGCAGCTCCAGAGCCGAGGTGGCCGACCGCCCCTGAACGCACCTGAACACAGCCCTCCCCCACCAGCGGAGCCGCGGCCACACAGCTTCCTTTCAAACTGTCTGACTTCATTCAGCCGGCTTTCCACCAACACGGCATAGTTTACACAGGAGCAAAAACTAAAAGGTCAGAGGTCACACGGCAGGAGGCCAGAGGAGCCGACAACTCTTCTGTCCTCCGTCACACAGAGACCCCGGCGACCGTCAGCACAGAAAACTGAGCCTCAGCAGCCACAACGATGACGACGACGACGACACTAACCAATCAGGCGGCGCTGTGGGCGGGGCTAGCACTGACTCAGCGGTTTGAAGGGGGGAATAAAATCACAAAGAACCAGTGTTGTGTCTGGATGTGTCCTGCAGGAGGCGCTGCAGCGCCGTGTTTTGGTCCCGACAGAGAGAAAAAAACAGTGATGGGGAAAAAAATAATAAATAGTTTGACAGCAGGTCATGTGACACAGCAGGTCATGTGACACAGCAGGTCATGTGACACAGCAGTCTGAGGGAAGAGCTGGAGGTTCAGCTGCCACCACAGAGAGGAACCGTCACACACTGAGCACCAACACCCCTGAGACGGCTGAGTCACATGACCAACGGGGGCGGAGCTGGAGGTGGAGGCTGGAGATGGAGGCTGGAGGTGGAGGTGGAACTGGAGGTGGAACTGGAGGTGGAGCTGGTGCTGGGGGTGGTGCTGGAGGTGGAGGTGGAAGCTGGAGGTGGAGGTGGAGCAGCTCAGTTGGAGATGTCGGCGCTGCTGCTGCGGTTGCCACACTTGTGGTGGATGATGAGCAGCACGACGCCCAGGAAGAAGCAGACGGAGCCCACGGTGATGTAGGCGATGCCCAGAAAGGGGTTCTTGCCGCCCATCCAGGAGATGGTGCTCAGGATCATCCGCTTCCTGCCCTCGAAGCTGCGCACCGGGTAGTCTGGGGGGGGTCAGGGGGTCAAGGACCAGGCACACACACACACACCCTCACCCACCAAATAGTCCTGAATCCTGAGTGAACAGCAGTATCTCCCATCATGCATTGCGCTCGTGTTGACCCACAGGTAGAGAAGGCGAGCGTTGTTTTTTTTTGTTTTTTTTTTAAATGTGAGAAGACCTTCAGTATAATATGAACTTGCAACGGAAAATGCAAATATATGCATAAATTAATTCATATATTGGATAGTTTAGCCACCGGCCCCCTGGTGGCCATGTGCGGCACTGCAGCTACAACTTCTGATCAGGATACTGTAGACGACCTCCAGCGTGTAGTTGCCCCGGGGCAGCGTGGGCACCATGTTGCTGCTCCTGTTGATGATGCGGTAGAGCTTCCGGAAGGTGGGCAGGGCCGCCGTGCGCATCCACACGATGAAGTCCTCGTTGATGAAGCCGTTGTTGTCGGCCGCCGAGTCCAGGTCGTCGACGGACCGGCGCCAGTTGAGCGGCTTGGTCGTTCCTGAAGAGGAAGAAGAAGAAGAAGAAGAAGAAGAAGAAGAAGAAGGTCATTCCCTGATGATCAGAGACTGAATGGGACGCAGCCAACGCGTCCTGAAGCCACCAGCACCCGGTGGCCATGTGCGGTACTGCAGCTACAACTTCTCGTTACCCTGGAAGGCGGCGGTCAGGTTGGCGCCGGGGTTCCTGAACTTGACGTGTTTGTCGGTCCACCAGGCGATGCCGGTCTTGCTCAGCTGGACGGGGACCTTGGTGCCGTTGGGGTCGTTGTAAAACAGCTCCAGCGTGTCTGGAAGCAAACAGCAGCACACCTGATGAGGCAGCCTGGGGGTGAAAGGTCAGGTGGGCAGGGGGCAGGGCGTGACCTCACCGTTGAACATGCTGTTGGCGATGGCGCCGCACGGCGCGATGGGCTTGGTGTCGTGGTAGTCGTAGGGGGCGCACTCCTTACTGGGATTCTGCAGGGGGAGACAGGGAGAGGTCAGCGGAGAACAGCAGGGGTCACCCGCAGGTCAGAGGTCAACCCAGATACCATGAGGGAGGCGGTGTCTCCGTTCAGCTGACTGTCGTCACGCGACTTGACGTAGCGCCGGTGGTTCTGGTAGAAGTTGGAGAGGCCGTAGTACATGAAGACGCTGCCCTGCGGGTCAGAACCAGCAGAACCACGGGTCAGTCACGCTACTCTACAGCGAAGGCGAGCGGCGGAGGGTCGGAAATGGTGCTCGCACCTCGTAGGAGTGGTCCAGGTGGAAGGGGATGGAGCAGCCGCAGGACCACGTGCTGTTCCAGCTGAAGTTCTGCGAGCAGTTGAAGCAGGGACTGGACAGCTCCACACCTGTGTAGTCCACCTGGGAGTGGGAGGAGCCAACAAGAACAACCTGAAGGATGTGACAATATACTGCCGGGTGACCTGGACATCGATTCTAGATTAGGGATGCAAATCATCGATTCATTCATTCATCGCCAGGTGCTTGAGCTTATCAATCGATTAACGATTCATCGATAAGCAGCAATTTTCTTTTCCTGAGAACCTACAGAAAAACATTCATCCTCAGACTTTAGGTTGGCTTCTAATGGGTCAAAAAAAAAAACTTTGCCTAGGTTTATTATGACCATCACAGTATCTACAGGTGAATTGAATTTAATCAATTAAATTCTTAATCTTGATTTAAATGCTTGATTTTTATTGATCCCGATTCTAGATCAATCAAAATCCTTTATTTAACCAAGTAAAAAAAAAAAATAACCATTGAGATGAAAATCTCTTGTTCAAGAGCGACAAGACAAGAGAGTGAAATTTAAAACGTTGATATTTTAGCCCTTTCTAGTATTGTTCGGCGATGTTTTAGAGCATTTCTACAGACAAATCAAAAGTCATTATAAATAATAGTTTGGCCGATAAATTCAGTAGGACGCACTTATTACAGAACTGCTTAAATTAATTTACAGAAAGAATTAAGTGGACGGACACCGTCGTTTAAAGTGAATTGGACAATAAACGGAGGGAGTTTGGTGCGAGCGGCCTGAGCTGAACCACAACAGCTGTTAGGATGTTTGGCGAACTTCCGGGAGCACTGCTGCTGGGTTTACCACCCCTGGGACCGGTTCTAGAGAGAACCCAGGTGTGGTACCAGTCCGGTACCGTCAATACCTGTCCGGTGACGTCACTTACCTCGAACTCCTTGATGTTGTTGGACGTGACGTAGAGGCCGATGCCGATAGGGATGAAGATGAGGCCGATGATGAAGAAGGCGGGCAGCACGGTTCCGGCGGTGAGGATGGGCTGCCAGGCGGGCAGCCGCTGCTGCTTGAAGGCCGTGTTCTCGGGCTTCTTGCTCCGCAGGCCGCCGCCGCCACCGGGCCCGGACACTGTGATGTGTCCGTCCTCGTCTTTGGCGTTGTAGCTCGACGCCATCATGACTGCTGGCACCGCCGCAACACTCCCAAGTTAAACTGGATCAAACCGGCGCGAACATGTGACGACGTCGATTTAAAAAAAATAATAATTAAACGTCCGAGCGATTATTTATCAATACTTGACGTTTAGTTCTTTCTTTTTTTTTACAGCGATACGACAGGACACATTAGCGAGCGGACGGCTAGCTCACGCCTAGCTCCGAGGCTAACCTGCGACAGCTCTACCCGGAAGTTTACAAACAGGACGAACGTAACTGACGCACTGCGACGTCATCAAGCACGTGCTGGCTGGCGACTGATGCCTTCATGCTGTCGAGTTAAACTGTACGCTTTCTGGAATAGAATAGGATAGAAACTTTATTGTCATTCTCAAGGTTGACAACGAAATTTAAGTGCCAAACATCGCCGCAGTAGAACCTACTAAATAGACACTAAAAAATAATAAGAGTAATAAAAGCAGCAATTAAAAAAAAAAAAAAAAAATCACCCATACGCAGACACAAAGATTGCACAGATTGTTATTGTAATTGTGTTGTAGACAGAGAACACTGGGCAGTGTCACATTTCAATATTGCAGAGGTGGAAGTTGGCAGCATTTAACTGGATCACAGCAGTAGGATAAAAAAAACTGTTTTTTCACTCTACTGGTCTTGGATTTAATAATAATTTATTCATAATGCTTAATAAATGTTAGCAGTGAATAGTTAGCTTCATTTATACAGATCAGCGTTATATAGTCAGCGTTCATGGAGCGTTCGCCGTGTCTCCCCTCAGGTCCCTCCTCTCACCTGACTGAAGGTCCAGAATTCTCAGGGTCCAAATCATTCAACCCGTTTTCATATTTCCAAGCGACAGCGCCGCAATCATCCGATCCGGAGAATTCCGTTCAGTACTTGAAAGCGACTCTGATTCTTTATTCCATTCCATTTTTCAACTTCCACTTGTCTTGTCTACCGTATTTCACTTCACAGTATTTCCTCTGTTTTTGTTCAGTTAATCATAAATACATTTCATTTTCCCTCATTTACGTCTCTCCACACCAGCAACGGCTACCAAGCCGGGCTGCTCTACCACAAGATGAATAGCTTTTATTATTATTTTAGCGCCAGTGAAACAAATGATCACGTATCAGGCACCAAGCAGTTTGACAAGTGACACATTTTTCAGTGAATTCAAAGGCAGCAGACGTCAGAGCAGGAGTTGGAAGTGATGAGCGCCACCTGCAGGATGTAGTTGGTGGAAGCGCAACGGTGACTCGTGCAGAGAGAATCTGTGTTTTAAAAAAAACAAACAAAACAAAAACAAAGCCTGCGCAGCGTCAACACAGCGACCCCTACTGGAAGTATTTCCTGTCTTGATGGCATCAGGGGACGTTTGGGACCCACTGGGACAGCACCACCATCCTCTCAGCTCTTTCCTCCCACCAGGGGGGCGGAGCTACACACCTTCGACCTCCTCAGTTCGATCTTCATGGAGCGACTCTCGCCGTGGGACTCCAACCTGGTCACCGTGGACACACCCACCACCGCCTGGCAGCCGGGCTTCACGCCTCGGGACACGGGGACCCGGGAGAAGGAGGTGCTGGAGGAGGAAGAGGAGGGCAAGGAGGTGGGGGAGGTGGGGGAGGACGAGGAGGAGGAAGACGAGGAGGAAGAGGAGGGGGACACGGAGGAGGTCCGAGAGGTCAGCAGGTCAGCGCTGGGCTGGAAAACACAGAGGAAGCAACACTTGAGAAGAAGATAGAAAACACGAATTGGCAGATTAATTCAGGATTAACTGGATTAATCAGATTAACTGGAAGTATAGAACTAACATCCTGGCTGAATGACTGCACCACCAATGAAATCAGTGCTAGAAACTCAAAGTGACTCAGCACTCAGCTGCGCTGCACTGCACCATCTTGCCTCTAGGGGGCGCTAGCTCCCCAGGGACTTCTCACCAGAGTCTGCGTGGGCCTGCCTGGTGCCGAGGCGATGGGCGTGATGGTCAAGCTGCTGGTCATTTTGCCCGGCGCCGGGCGGCGTGGCGAGCGGACCGACGGCACCCCCTTGCTGCCCTGGGAGGAACTGCAGCCAGCGGCGGCCTCCTCTGGTGCCGGCCTCTTGTACTGGCAGCCCAGCTGGATGTGGATCTTGTTGTCGTCCGTGGTGATGATGTTGCTCCGGCCGCCGTCCAACTTCCTGTTGGCAGGGGGCGGAGTCACGGAGACGAGGGTGGGGCGAGGTTGGGTTGGGGGCGGGGCCTCAGCCACAGGTGCAGCGCTGACAGTGATGACGGACAGCGGAGAACCCCGGCAGGAGGCGGTGTTGGCGCCCCCTGCTGGACTCCTGGCCCTGGACAGGGCGGTGACGGTGACGGGGGACTTGGCTCCGCCCACGGGTGGCCCGGTGGGCATGGCAGAGGCTGAGGGGCGGATGGTGATGCGGGGCTGCTGGAGGCCCAGGGTGGGGACGATGGTGGCGGAGGAGAAGAAGTCGTGGGCTGCCGCAGCACCGCTGATCTCCAGGGTGGCCCTGCTGCTCCTGGGGTCAGGGGTCACCCGGATCCTCAGCGGCTCGCCCAGGCTCCGCGCCCCCAGAGCCACGCCCTCCTTCTCCCTCCTCCCCCCCAGCCAGGGCGTCCAGGAGGGGAGGTTCTCCGACCTCCTGACCTCCTGCCTCCTGAGGTTCCTCATCAGGTGCTGCTCCTCCAGGAGCGACCTGAGGATGAACCCTGCTGCCGACTGCTCCTCGCCCACCTCGCCCTCCTCCGGCTCTGTCTGGACGGCCGTGGAGGCCACGGGGACGGAGGACATCCTGCCGCCATGGGGCCTGAAGGTGCGAGCCAGGCGCCTGCTGGCCTCCAGCTCCTGGCGGAGCTCCTCCACCTCATGGCTGCTCCTCCTCCTCCTCTGCTCCTCCTCCCGGAGCCTCTGCTGGAGGAGGGTGTGGTCAGCCTGCAGCTGCTCCTCCTGGTGCATCAGCTGCTGGATCTTCTCCCTCAGCGCCTGAACGTCCAGCTGCAGTTCCCTGGTCCGGACCTCCTCCAGCTTGCAGCGGATCCTCAGCGCCGCCTCCGATGCCGAGATCTCACTCCTCTCCGCCGCCTTGCTCCTCGCCGCCTGACTCCTCATCTCCTCCAGGGTCCTACTGAGGGCGTCGGCCTTGTCCTGCTCCCTCCTGAACTTCTCCTGTAGGACGTCGTACTGGTCCTCCGTCTTCATCAGGTCTCCTTCCACCACCTGCAGCTGCTCCAGCCTGCTCCTCAGCCTCTCCACCTCCAGCGTCAGCTCCTGGACCTTGTTGTCCTTCTCCTCCTTTTCCTTCTTCACTTCCTCCTCCTCCTCCTCCAGAAGTTCCACTCTGACCTTCATGTCTCCGATCTCGGCGCTCAGCTGCTGGTTCTTCTCCTCCTCAGCAGCCAGTTTGCTCCTCAGCTCATCCTTCTCCTTGACCAGCGAGGTCACCTGGACCTCCGCCTCTGACTTGACCCTGAGGAGCTTCTTGCTCTCGTCGATCAGCTTCTCCGTGACCTCGGTGACCTTGGCCTGCTCCTCCTCCAGCATTTTGCTCAGCTCGAGGCTCCTCTGCTCCTCAAGTCTGAGTCTCTCTGCCACCTTCTTCCTCTCATCTGCCAGGAGGATGGTGAGGGACTTCATCTTCATCAGCTGGTCCTTGAGGGCCACTTCTGCCTTTTCCAGGTTGAAGCCAGAGTTCTCCAGCAGTTTGACGCTGCTCTTCATGGCGTCCAGCTCCCCGGACAGACCTCTGACCAGATCTTTCTCCTTCTCCAGTTGTGCTCTCAGCTCGCTACTCTCTGTTCTACTGCGGCTGAAGGCTCCTTGCAGCTTCTCCAGCTCGGCCATCCTGCCCTGCATCTGCTCCACCTGCAGCCTCAGCTCCTGGCCGTGGTTCTCCTCCTCCTGCAGCTTCCTCCTCAGCTCCCTGCACTGAGTCTCCGTCTTGGAGATCTCCTCGTCCTGGCCCTCCATCTCTACCACCTTCTTCCTCAGCTTCTCCAGCTGCGCACTGAGGAAGGAGCTCCCGCGTTCCCCTTGTCTCATCTTCTCCCTCAGCTCCCGCAGCTCCTCCTCTGACGCTCGCAGCAGCTGGTTGCTCTGCTGCAGCTCCTCCACCTGCTGTGTCAGTGCAGCCATCTTCATCCTCAGCTGGCGGCTCTGGAGCTCCTCCTCGGCCAGCCTGCCGCTCATTTCCTCCTGCTGCCGAGTGAAGTCGGCCGCTCGCTGCTCCAGCTCTGCCTCCAGCGCCAGGACCTTCTGGCCGTCCTCCTGGGCGGAAGCGGCCGCCCCTGCCAGCCTCTGCTCTCGCTCCTGCAGCTCCCGGTCCAGGTCCTGGACCTTCTGGCTCTGCTGGTGGATCTGGTGAAGGTGTAGCTGCCTCTCGTCCAGCAGGATGACGGCCAGGGCCTGGAGCTTCAGCAGCTCGGCTCTCAGCTTGTCCAGCTTCCTGCGGTGCTCCTGGTCCTCACGAGCCTGGTTGGTCTTCTCCAGCTCCAGCAGCTTCTTGAGTCTGAGGACGAGACACATTGGTGGAGGAGAAGTTAGACGGCCGACCTCCAGATGGACGGAGCAACAAAAAAAAAACACTGTGAGAACTCCAGAACGACAGCTAGACACCTGTGGAGGACTTTGAGAAGGTCTAACACACACACAGACACACACACACACACACACACACACACACACACACACACACACACACACACACACACACACACACACTTCAATAAATTCAAAAGTTTTATTTTGTTTCAGTATTTAAAACATTCTTGACATATTTCAATGGAAAATATTTTATTGACTTAATTTTAGACCCAGTGTGGTGACATATTTCGGCCACTGGGGGGAGTGGGAGGGCCCTCCTGCCTCACCTCTGCCTACTTCAGCGTCTTTAATGTCTTTAATATGAATAAAGTTCGGAACAGTGGCACTTTAAAGAGTCGCACACATTCTAACCGCCGCACAGCAAACACGCTACAATGAAAAAAACTACAGGAGCGAAGCAATTACAGAGCACCAGCGGCCTCCGGTGGCGGTGCCGCGATCCGGCAGCACTGGGCGGAGCCTGAATGGAGCTGAAGCTGAGCAGTAGCGTCGGGCCACTGGTGGCGGACGCCTGCAGGAGTCTGAAGGGGGCGCCGTGGAGCAGCCTGGAGGCAGGAGGAGCAGGAGAAGCAGCAGGAGGAGGCGCACCGTGTGAAGGCAGCAGGGTGCTCCTGGCCGAGCTCCTCCTGGACATCATCTCCTCGGTCAGCGCCGCCCTGCTGGCCACCATCAGGAGCGCCAGCTCCCCGCTGGCCAAGCGCAAGCTGCTGTCCAGCCTGGAGGAGGCGCTGCTGCAGGCCCTGGCCGAGGCCCTGGAGGCGCCTCAGGCGCTGGACCAGCCCAGCCTGAGGGGCCTGGCCCAGCTCATCCAATCAGAGGTCAGGCTCAACGTCGACGCCTACTTCTGCGACGCCTCCGCGGCTTCCCCGTGCAGCGTGGGCGTGGCCGACCTGGGCGCCGCCCTCCACCTGCTCGCCAAGGTGCTCAGGAAGTTTGGCGGCAGAATCAACAAGTGCCATCCAGTCAGAGTTGACAAGGTGAGGGAGGAGGAGGAGGAAGTGATAGAGGAGGAGCAAGAGGAGGTGGAGATGTTGGCCTCCTGCGGCGGCTGCCACTCCTGCCTCTCCTCTGGCCCGGGGTCAGAGGTCGACGCCACCATCAAGAGCGCCGCCCTGCGGACGCTGCAGGAAGACGTGCGGACGGTTCTCAGTGACCTGCTTCTGCCCCTCCTAAAGGAGCTGCCCGGAGGAGCTCGGCGCCCCCTGCAGGCCGAGGCCACTCTGGAGGTGGGGAGGCTGTGCGACGGCCTGCTGGCCCTGCTGGAGCAGAAGAAGAAGAAGCAGAAGAAGAAGAAGCGGCCGGTGAAGAAGGTGAGGAAGAGGATCCAGAGGTGTCTGGGGGAGCAGCTGGCCAGGGTTCTCCTCCACCGGCTGGTGGAGCAGCTGAGGAGACGACACCCTCGAGGAACAGAAGGACGAGCAGGAGGAGGAGCTCCTCAGCTGGGCAGCAGCAGCAGCAGCAGCAGCAGCAGCAGCTCCTCGGTGGAGACGCCCATCCAGGTGAGCGGCCATGGCGACAGCCTGCTGCTGATCTTCAACCAGGTTCCCAGCAGCCAACGGAGGCTCTTCACCGAGGAGCTCAGCGGAATGATCTACTGCCACCTGCTGGCCGTCCCTTCCGACTACATCCTGGGAAGGAAGTTCTGGAGGGACCTGCGCGTCCCAGAGTTCCACGCCAACGTCTACGCCGACATCCGAGGCAGAGTCTGGACCTTCGTGGAGCTGACGGGTTGGTGGCTCCGCTCAGAGGTCTGCAGGATCAGCAGGAGGGTGAAGATACCAAAACTGGACCTGCTGCCACCGCTTGTGCCCCTGAAGGAGGAGGAGGCCACGGGGTACGACGAGCCTGAGGAGCCCGAGGAGCCCGAGGACCCAGAAAAGGACACAGCAGAGACAGAGGACACGGCCGAGATGGACGACGTGGACAAGGAGGATGGAGAGAAAGATCTGGAGGAGAACCAGGCAGAGGAGGAGAAGGATGCTGAGGAGGAGACGGAGGCTGAGGAAGAGAAGGAGGAGGAGATGAAGAAGGAGGAGGAGGAGAAGGTTGCTGCAGCAGAGAAGAGGCTTGCAGCAGAGAGGTCCCATGCTGAGCAGATGGAAAGGAACAAGATGTGCGTCAAGTTCTTCATCGAGAAGATCGTCCAGCACGTCTACCTGGACCTCAACATGGTGCCTGAAAACATGTCCCCCGTTGTCCTCCGCATCTTTGACAAGCTGTGGCCCAGAGTCCAGGCTCAAGACTTCCACATCACCCCGAGGTCCTTCAAGAACCTCAACAAGATCATCCACAAGGTGCTGTGTGGGACCTCAGCCTCACCGGAGATGGTTCTCTTCTCACTGCTGAGGAGCGAGGCCCACATCGACTCCGTCATCCTAGACATCCTGCACCGGCAGGTCATCAGGCCTCCACCACAGGAGTCCAGCGCCCTCCCCAGGTTCTTCAAGACCTTCTTGAGCCGCTTCAGACTCAGGAAGAAGACGGCGAGGGTGGCGGCGGCGAGCAACGACGAGGAGAAGCTCCAGAAGAGGCCGGAAGCTCCGCCACTGGCCGAGGGCAACAGGAAGATCAGCTCCTGCCTCATCCCACCGCAGCAGTGGATGACCGAGGTCAGAGCCCAGAAGGCCTCACCAGGTGACCAGGTGACCATGCGACCAGGTGACAAGGTCACCGTTTGACCATGTAACCATGCGACCATGTCACCATTTGACCATGTCACCATTTCACCATGTGACCAGGTGACCATGTGACCTGGTGACCTGGTGACCATGTGACCTGCAGGTGGCAGCAGCACTACATGGCTGGCTGTGATTTTCATCAACCTTCAAACAGCTTTTGAGACGTTTCCGGAGGAGTCTGGGAGAGGGCGTTGACCTCTGACCCCTGACCCCTGACCACCAGCTCCACCCACCTCTCGCGGTCCTGCTCCAGCAGGTTGGTGAAGTCGTCGCTCTTGCTCATGAAGTCGGCGTGCCGCCGCTTCTCGCCGTCCAGCTGCAGGACGGTGCGGCGGTGGCACTTCTCAGACAGCAGCAGCTGCTCCAGCATCCGCCGGTACGTCTCCGTCTGCTGCTGCTCCAGCCGCTCCAGCTGCAGCGGGCGGGCGGAGGGGCGGAGGAGAAGCAACAAAAAAAAACAAACTGTGTCTTGTCCTCTACGAGCAACAGGAAACTTTGTAAGCTTGTTGTTCCACAGTAAAAAATATCATAATGCTGAAGGAATTGTGTTGTGATTGGTTGTTTTTGACACCTCCCTCCCATCCGGAACATTCCAGAGAGAAACCCAATCAGGTTCATTCTCTCACTTTGCCGACAAAAAGAAGCCAATTGTGAATAAAACAAACGGAGCAACATCAGAGAACCTATCTAGGCTGTGTAGGGCGCCCCCTAGTGGATGATAAGTCTCCTTCTCCATTATTTTCTGTTCTTGATGTTTATGAAATATGCATATACACATATATTCATGTACATAAATGCATATATGCAGAACCTCCTGGACGTCCTGGAGGTTCTTCAGCCTGACTCCTCCTCCTGCGAGGCTTCACTGTGGAGCAAACAGCAGCAGGGTGGAGCTTCACCTCAGCCATGGGCTTCTCGTACACGTCCTGCTGCTGCTGCTGCCGATGGCGGCGGCCACCGCCCCGGCTGCTGCAGCCCAGCAGGCCGCCGTCCCTCTGCAGGGCCTGCAGGACTCTGGTGGGCACCGAAGAACCGTACTGGGCCTCCAGGGTCTCCGGAGCGGCCCGGTCCGACCTCAGCAGCAGGATGATGTCCTCCCTGGCCTGAACGCACACACAGGAATTTGAGTACAATGAAATTAAAAAGAAGAAGTATCGAATGAAACGGTAAAATAAATAAAATGTTGAAAAAAAATGTGAATGAATGTGTTGGTCAGCCACACCAGCAGGGGGAGCCATTCCCCTCACTCTACAGTCATAAGTTACCAGGTGACCATGTGACCATGTGACACCAGGTGATCAAGTGACAAACAAACACACTGATGACCTTTGGTGAATTGCAGTTAATCTAACAGATCCAGATTAATCTGCCCCCGACCTGCAGGTGGCAGCAGCGCTACACGGCTCGCTGTGATCAGCAGCGCTGCAGTGCTGAGGAAAGGGGGCGGAGCCCAGGTGTTGGTGGGGAGTCGCTACCTGAACTTCTCCCTCCATGACTCCCAGCAGGTGCAGCAGCTGCTTCCTGGACGGCTCAGGTAGCTCCGCCTTCGACTTCCCGTCGTCCTCCTCTCGCTGGACCTCGCTGGACTTCCTGTTTGTCACCTCCTCCTCC
The DNA here is from genome assembly GCF_046127955.1 of Nelusetta ayraudi. Lineage (NCBI taxonomy): Eukaryota > Metazoa > Chordata > Actinopteri > Tetraodontiformes > Monacanthidae > Nelusetta > Nelusetta ayraudi. The sequence goes on from NW_027466237.1 coordinate 85,628, forward strand.
GCCTCCTCCGCCTCCTCCCCCTCCTCTCTGGGCTCCTGGCCACACCCCTCCAGGCTGCAGCTCTTGGATCTCATGGTTCACCTGAGACAGGAGAGAAGTTGGAGGTCGAAAATGTGTTTTTGGAAACTGAAATAAAAGAGATTGTTGACACGGTGGTCCGAATGCTTTCACAGAGGTCAGAGGTCACCGAGGTCACTAAATCAGGCTGACTGCAGTGTGTCCTGTCAGCCAATCAGCAGCAGAGAAAAACCCTCCAGCTCTCCGCCCTTCTTCTTCTTCTCCTGAGGAGACACAACTGCAGCAGCTCCGCCTCTCTGCCTTCTCCTGATTGGCTGAGAACAGTGTGAGTTTGGAGCTTCTCAGGAGGGACGTATGGATCTTAAATCTGTCTTCTTGGAGATTTCTAACCGCAAAAACACACGTTGCCCTCCCCGTGTGAGAGTCTGAGGAGCAGGACTGGTCTTGACTGGTCCCATCAGGCTCCGCCCACGCAGGAACGTCATCCCACCAGTGTGACCACGTACCAGTCCTTGTAATTTTCGGTGGCAAACGGCTCCGACCTGTTATTAGAATTCACTTTTTTCTGATAAAAAAAAAAGCACCATAAATAGTCCCGACTGCTGCTGCTGCTGCTGCTGCTGCCGCTGCTGCTGCCGCTGCTGCTGCTGCTGCTGCTGCTGCCGCTGCCGCTGCTGCTGCTGCTGCTGCTGCTGCTGCTGCCGCCGCTGCTGCTGCTGTATTTTGGGCTGCTGGAGATCAGTTGGTTTTGTGGTCGAGGACGAGAGGGTTTGTGACCAGAGACTCGCAGCAGCAGGTGAATAAAGTTCAGGCTCGAGGATCAACTGGAGGAGGTGGAGGAGGAGGAGAAGCAGGAGGAGGAGACAGTGGAGGAAAAGGAGGGGAAGGAGGAGGAGAAGGTGGAGGATGAGGATAAGAAGGAGGAAGAAAAGGAGGAGCGGGAAGAGGGGAAGGAGGAGGAGTGGAGGTGGAGGAGAAGAAGCAGGAGGAGGAGGAGGTGAAGGGATATTTCTGGAGACGTGATGAGGTTTGAGCTCCGGCCCACCTGGACTAAGCTGAGGCTGACTCCTCCCAGAGGAGGCGGAGTCTCACCGTTTGCCCCACCTCCTCTGGAAGGAGTCAGCCATGGTGAGGAACTCCCTCAGGTCCAGGCGACTCCTCTCTCTCTCTCTCTCTCTCTCTCTCCTCTCTCTCTCGCTCGCCCTCAGCCTCTATTTACAAACTTGGCGGCTATTTTTGTGTTGTGAAATTTTAAAAACGCCGCCGCCGTCGGAGGGAAACTCCAGCGGCGTCACTCGATCCTCCCTGGGCAGCGGGAAACAAACAGCAGGGGTCACGTGGGGTCATGTGGGGTCACGTGTCCGTGACGACGGTCCATCAGAATGTGCGACGCTGCTTTTATAGACTCCATGTTGATCTGCAGTGACTGCTGCTGCTGCTGCTGCTCTTCCTCCTAGACAACAAGACCTCCCCACGGCATCCTCCTCCTCCTCTCCTGAACTCTGAGGTGAATGACTATAAAAGGAGGCCCACTGGTCTGAGAGGAGCAGCAGCAGACTGACATCATCTCCCTGTCCGGCAGCGTTAGTGTCACATGACCTCCTTCAGAGCTTCTAAATTCATGTTCATTACCCACTGACTGCAAAACCTGATGATGATGATTCAAGCTCCTCCACGTTTCCCTGGATGAGCGGTCGGTGAGATCACAACATGGGATGAAACTCGATCTTCTGTGTAGTGAAGAGTGGCGGGGGGGTGCAGGAGCAGGTGTCTTCAGAAGATCCACCTCCAGACCTCCTCCTCCTTCACACCTCCACATCCCTGGACCATGACACTGGCGCTGGAGGATTTATGGGCTTCTCGTCGAGCCTCTAATCAGCGGCCGCTGCTCCACAGCGATGACATCACTCCCCGCCGTCACATGACTCTGGGATGGAATCGGCATGAGGTCACTTCCCTCATAAACCCTGTGGGAGGGGCGGGAGGGGGTGGTGAGGGGGTGGGGGTGGGGGGAGTGCTTCCAAAAATCAACAAGTGACCTCCAGGTCTGAGCTGTGGGGGGAGCTAGCAGGCTGTTGCAGCTAGCTGAGGGCTAGCATCAGGCTAAGTCGGTGGGCTAGCTGAGGGCTAGCTTCAAGCTAAGTTGGTCAGCTAGCTCGCCGGCTGCTCTGGCGTTTCAGCCAGGATTCTGGACGTGTCTCTACAAAGGTCAAAGGTCTAATGTACCCAGTCTGAGTCCCGGGGGTGGGGTCGGGGGTGGTTTGTTATGATGTCATCAGCTGGTGGAACCACACGGTGTCTCCTTTCTGTCATTGTCATTGGCAACAGCAGCCACTGTTATGTAAAGCAAACTAGCTGAGCTGATTTAGCAGGAGCACGTCACGCTTCTCGTCTTTATCTGCGGTCACTGGAGGTTTGCCGACATCACCAGCAGACCAGAGCAACCCATCCCAGAGCAGATCCTGATCCACGCAAGCCACGCCCCCTCCCTTCTGTCCGTCGGAGAGGTGAAAACCAGAGGAATCTGTCGACAACGAGCTTCCCACTCACAGCTTTCAAGTCACATGACCATCACGATGATGTTCATGTGACCCGCGGAGAGTCTGGGTAGGGCGGAGACTGGGATGTTTGGACAGTTAGAAGAGGTTATTTTTAAAGGATGACCACAACCACGTGAGATCTGCGAGATCCTTCACAACACCATCATCTGCTGAGATCACCGCGACCTCTGACCCCTCAGACTCTGCCTGGTAACAAACGCACAGCATCAGGGAACAGCAGCTGGACCAGGACCAGGACCCAGTCAGGGTCTCTGGAACTGGAGGCCCGGCAGGGAGCTGATGTTCTGCTCCATCCTGGTCCTTTCCTGACATTAAGCTGGAGCAGCAGCAGCTGTTAGTGATGTCACTTCCTGTCCTACCTGCTCCTACAGCTGCTCCACCACTTCCTCCACAGGTGGTTGACGTGGTCTCCACCTGCCGGCCTGCAGCATCACCTCCTCCAGGTTCTCCTCCTGCTCCTTCAGCCGGTTCTCCTTCCTCAGCAGCTGCAGTGTGAAGCTCCGTCCTCCTCTGGTGTCTCCTGCGGTCTGGTCTCCTCACCACTGGATGTTGGACCTCCTCCTGCTGCTGCTGCTCCTCCTCCTCCTCCCACCAGCCAGTGGTCAGCGCTGAGCTGCAGCTCTATATTTAAACTCTCAGCTCCACTGAGGCTTTAACTAACCACTGACAGCTGAACTATCAGCTTCTCCTGAAGCAGCAGCAGCAGCAGCAGCAACTACTACTCCTCCTCCTCCTCCTCACACTCAAACCAAACACAGACTGTTTAAATTTGCTGGAATAAAATCCTCCAGGGTGCTCAGCGAGGCAAAAAATAAACTAGGAGACAGTAATAAATATTCTTACTGTGGCCACTTGTTGATTCAGACCTGGGCTATTAATACTGGAGCTGGAGCTGGAGCTGCTGCTGCTGCTGCTGGACAGGAGCAGAAACTCTGTTTCCCCCTGGCGGAACAATTAAGTTCTGCTCCGTAGTCAACATACAGACGGATGGACAGACATCTGGCGCCCCCTACTGTTTGAGAGAAGACAGACAGACAGACGTGAAGTTTTTAACCAGGATTTAAACAGCTGATGGTGAAGTTTGTTGAGTCAGAAGAAAAAGAGTCGGGAGAGTCGGAGGAATCAGAAGAGTCGGAAGAGTCTGAGCCTCGATGTGAAATATTGACAGTGTTGCATTGTGGGTAAAAGACGAGCTTGCTGTGATGCAGCAGGAGCGTCGATCTTCTCGTCTGCTGGATGCACATCCCAAAATCTCCATTAAAATGCATTTTTCTTTAATACACTGAGCAGCAACTCAAAAGACTGAAACCTGAGTGGGCGGAGCCACCGTCAATGACAACCAATAGGAAACGAGCTTCCTCTGCAACCACAGTGGTTTTCATTTTTTTTTTTTAATGTTTCCACATGATGAGACACAACAAGCAGTGAACGAGCGCCGCCGCCGCCGCCACAGTGACCCTCCCGGGCCTCTAGGGCGGCGCCCTCCGTCCTCCTCAGACACAACTTAAGGAAACCAGAGAACGTGAACCGTGCAGCAGCAGGAGGAGGCGAGGGCGGCGCCTCCTGCTGGCGGAAAGGTCTGGATAACTTAACAGAGCCGCTTGAGAAAAAGGTTCATTACAAAGGCAGCGGCCAAATATTTACACTTTAGATTTATTTCCATACAAAGTTAAAGGTGAGTGACGTCCGCGTGGAGGGAGGAGGGGTCGATGGAGGGGAGTGGGTGGGGCGGGGGGAGGGGGGGGACTCGAGTCTGAGACCAGTCAACCTGGTGGTGCTGGGGGGAGGGGAGGGGCGGGGCTTCAGGGGGCGGTGGGCGACCATGCGGACGACCCGCAGCAAGTCTCTTGGATGTCGAGCTCCTCGGAGGGGGAGGAGGCGGAGCCGGGGCCGGCGGTGGGCGGAGCCTGGAGCCGCTCAGGCTCCTCCCTCCGCTCCACCTCCTGCTGCTGCTGCTGCTGCTGCTGCTGCTGCTGCCGCTGGATCTCCAGGATGAGCTCCTTGATCTCCTCGCGCTTGGTCTTCATGCGCTGCTGTGGGAACCAGTCGGAGAGGTTGAGCGGCAGGTGGAAGCTGGGGACGGGGTTCTGGTGGTGGGGGGGGGAGGAGAAGAAGAGGGTCTTTACTTATCCCACATTGGGCAAATTTGCATTCAACAGAGTGCAAAGAGTGACTACAGTACCCAAGAGGCACCAACCCGGAAGCATGAAATAGAGGAAAATCATAAAATCGATTTTCCTCTATTTCACATCGTTACGACAAAATAACAACAACAACAAAAAAAAAAAAATCGGATTTCAATTTAAAATCAATTAATCGCACAGCCCTACGTCGCAGTTTCACATTTCCCGTTTCCCAGTGCTGCCCCCTGCTGGCTCACCTCGAAGAAGCTCTCCACGTACTGCAGGACGTAGACCCCGCAGTCGCTGAAGTTGTCCTGCTGAGGCACTCGAGGGCTGGAGCCCTTCATCACCTCCTTGCCGAAGCTGCACTGGGAGCCCTTCCGCACCTCCCACTCCACCTCCAGGTACCTGCAGGAGCAGCAGCAGCAGTCACACCATGGATGGATTATTATCACAGCTGGAAACCAGACTGGCAATGTGGCAGTGCTGCAATTTTTCCCAGTGGCCACTGGGGGTACTGCAGCCATGAACCCAATACGGCACCAAAAGCATTTTCCCCAATTAGAGCAGAATACAAAAAGAAACCCCTGTAAAAACAGCTGACAGGACGACCTTTGACCCGAAACTTAAAAAATCTTTCTATTGGAGATTTCTGGACTGGAAAAAAAAAAATATATATATATATATATATATATATATATATATGTATAAAGGCCAGAAAATCCCCAGAGAAGAGTTTTATATTCCGCGGCTTCTGATTGGCTGACACCACCTGATGCTTTACGGGAGTTACAATGCATGATGGGAAGTGCTACATGTTCTTTTGCGAAATGATGATGATGATGATGATGATGATGATGATGATGATGATGGTGGTGGTGTGTTCACTGTCTGCAGGACAAAGTGCCACTCACTCTCTGAGCGTCTTGACCACGGCGGAGCGGGCCGGCCCCCTCAGCGAGTCCATGATCAGGATACAAGGCCTGAGGAAGGAGACGCAGCACATCAACAGTGAGAGAAGGAGGAGAAGGAGGAGGAGGAGGAGGAGGTGCTGCTGCCTGCTGGCCGGCCGGCAGTACTGCGCTCACTCACTGTCTGCAGATGGTGTGTTTGGTGGCCAGGGCGGCGGCGGCGTCGGCAGCCGGGCCGTCGTCGGCCAGCGTCCCGTCCTCGCTGCAGTCGTCCTGCAGGAGAGAAAAACATTAATCGATGACATCATCATCATCATCATCATCATCATCACTTCCTGTAGCTCCCTGGAGCACAGCGGCGGCGCGCTCACCTGACAGGAGCTCTGGTCGTCGGAGAAGGCGGAGCCTCCGTCGTCGGGCCGGGCCGATCGGTAGCAGACGCTGATCCTGTGCAGCTCGCCTGCAGGGGGCGCACACGGGTGAGACACACCTGCACAGGTGAGCGGCAGGCGCAGCAGGCGCAGCAGGACTCGAAGATTCAAACGTTTTCATTCGTCAGGTAAAGTCACATGGCAAAAGTGTCGGGTGACAGTTCAACACAAGTTTTACAAATATACAAAAATACACGCAGCAGGAGCAGCTACTGACTGGTGAACTGTGGCTCCGCCTCCGCCTGGACACCTCCCGACCCCGAGGGAGCGCCGCACATCTCCAGGCTTCCCTCTGTGAAGGACGTCTGACCGTTAGCCCCGCCCTCCGCCGCCACCGCCGCCTCGCAGACCGCAGGGGGCGGGTCCCCCCCCGAGGAGACGTCCAGGCCGTCGCCCTCTGGTGGAGACAGGGGGCGGCAGTGGTCCGGCAGCTGCTCCTCTGGGGGAGGGGCCTCGGGGAAGGGGGCGGGGCACAGGGGGTTCTTCTCAATGATTGGACCTTTGAGGCCCGGGAAGCAGATGACGGCCAGGTACCAGTGAGCCCTGAGGAGGTGGTGGGAGGGGCGGGTGGTGGAGAGAGAAGGAGGTGGAAGAGACAAGGAAGAGAACATCAAGTCTGGAAAACAGAGAAGATCAGGAAGGTTCAGAGGTCAGCAGGATGGAAAGTCAGAGAGCAACAGGTCTGGAAGGCTGGGCAGCAGGAAGCAGGAGAGATGACAGCAGGAAGTTGGAGAGATGACAGCAGGAAGTTGGAGAGATGACAGCAGGAAGTTGGAGAAGTAGAAGCAGGAAGCAGGACCTCCCAGCAGCCACTCACGACTCGTTGATGGGGACGAAGATGAAGTCCTTCTGGAAAAGGTCGACGTGCCTCGTCCACGTCTTCACCCGGTTGTGCTTCCGTTTCTGGATCCTGAGGAGGAGCAGAAGACACAGAGCTGAGCAGTGGGAGGTGGAGGTGAAGAAGTGGTGTGGCGGGGGGGGCGGGACTCACGGCAGGTTGGTGGCGTCGGGGAGGTTGCGGCGCTCCCGCTGGTTCAGCCTCTTGTAGAAGAAGGAGCTGAAGACGTGGATCTTCTGGGCGTCCTCCTTCCTCAGCTTCTCCAAAACTAAATATCTGCACGGGGGTCAACACACACAGTGAGGTCAGCCAAGGTCACACGACCTCCGGGACAGCCCCGACCAATGAGACGGCGGTAGGCGGCTCACTTTAAATAGAAGTCGATGATGACGTCGTTGAGGAACTCTCCGTCGTTGAGGCAGTGCAGGTCCTCGTTGGTGACCGAGATGCCTCCTTTGGCCGGAGGGGGCGGGTACACCATCAACCTGGGGGGAGGGAGGAGCGCGGCACCGTGAGGACCCCGAACACACCGCCCAACCCCACTGACCCCTGACCCCTGACCCTGGCCCTCCTCACTTGACGACGGGCCCAGAGAAGGTGGGCTGGAGGTCCGTCATGTCCTGGTCCTGCTCGTCCTCGTACAGAGGGCTGCCCGCCTGCTGCCGCGTCGCCATCCTGCTGCGGGTCGCCATGCTCGCCGCCGCCGCCGCGCCCACCCTGCAGCCGTGGGAGGAGCCGGCCGGAGTCTGTGGAGGCTTCACCTTCAGGGAGGGGGAGGAGTCGGCGAGTCGTCAGGGGGCCAATCGGCAAGAAGAGACGAGAGCCGCCAACAGACGTCAAGACGTGAGATTAATGTCGTGTGCACTGGCTCCCCCTGGAGGCCCCGCCCACCTTCTCCTCCTTCTGCTTGGAGGCCTTGTTGTAGTTGACCAGCCTCAGGTTGGCCTCGTCGAAGGACAGCTGGGTGGGGAAGTCGCTCAGGTTGTTGCCACGCCCGATCTCACTCAGGATGTCGGCCAGGATGCTCTTCTCCTTCTCCACCAGCCCGTTCTCAAAGATCAGCACGATGAACTTCTCATCAGACTCTGAGGAGGAGCAGGAGGAGGAGCAGGAGTGAGGAGGAGAAGTAGCGGGGGGGGTGGAGGTGGAAGAGGAGGTAAAGGAGGAGAGGACGGAGGGGGAGGTAGAGGAGGCAGAGGAGGAGGTGAAGGAAGAGGAGGAGAAGGTGAGAGGAGGAGGAAGAGGTGAGAGGGGCGGAGGGGGGAGGATGAAGAGGAGGTGAGATAATGAAGAGCAGAAGGAAGAGGAAAAGAGGGAGGATAAGGCGGAGGGGGAGGAGGAGGGAGTGAGAAGGGGAGGAGGAGAAGGAGGAAAAGAAGGGGGGCAAAGGGGAGGAGGAGGAGGAAGAGCAGGGGGTGGAGGTGGAAGAGGAGGAAGAGGTGGAGGAGGATGAAAAGAAGGAGGATAAGGCGGGGGGAGAGGAGGTGAGAGGAGGAGGAGGAGGAGGAGAAGGAAGAGGGGCAGGAGGAGGCAGAGGAGGAGCTGGGGGAGGTGGAGAGTGGACAGGTAGAAGAGGAGCAGGAATTGGGGAGAGAAGGGAGTGGGGGAGGGGGGGGGGGCGGAGCTGACTGGCCGCTGCTGACTCACGGTCTCCGCTGCAGTCGTACCACTGGCCGCCCTCCTCCCTGCTCATGTGCAGCTGCGTGCGCAGGCGGACGCACTCCTCCTCGCTGGTCTGGAAGAAGAGCACGGGCAGCTTGCGCAGGCTGCACCACTCGCAGCTGATCAGCTCCGACGCCCGCAGGCACACCTTCTCCAGGCTGTTCCGCTCCGCACCTGCAGGGGGCGGCGAGCGACACCTGCTCAGAGAGAGACGCAGCTCCTCCCGACGCTTCGCCTGAGGCCAAACGTGGGAGAGGTTTCCAGAGAGGACGGCAGCGGATCTTCTCACTCACCTTCCGTCTCCAGCTGGATGCCGTCCACCGCAAACTGCACACACACACACACGCACACACACACACACAACAGTGTCACTTCCTGAATGTCTTGCACATCTTCTCTCAGCCAACTCAACGGCTGTGTCTCAATTCAGGCTCTGCATCCTTGGAAAGCTGCATTTGAAAGGAAGTTGCGTCACAGCACTGCGTGAAGGCTCCTCCCAATTCCCAACAGTCAGAAGGACGCTCCAGATGCACCCTCGGAATGTGTCCTACTGTCAGCCCATTCCAAGGCTGCACCGCTACTATCCTTCACCTCCTTCTGTACCCCAGGATGCTTTGCGTGCTGCTTCAAAGCATCCTGGGATCCTGGGAAGTCGGCTGAAATTAGCGCCACCTACTGGCAAAGACACAGCGTATAAATTTAAGTGTTGAAATTTCACGTTTCAGTTTTTAACGCAGGGTTTTTACTGATTTGAACATCCAACACCACGTTAGCTGGCGAACCAAGGGTTAGCTTGATGCTATGAAAACGTCACTTCCGGGGTTGGCCA